>NC_071256.1:38871469-38893969 GCF_023375685.1 Ictalurus furcatus
AGGGATAGAGAGGGAGAGAGAGGGAGAGAGAGAAGGGGAAAGAGAGGGATAGAGAGGGACAGAGAGAGGGAGAAGGAGAGAGGGAGAGAGGGGGAGAGAGAGGGAGAGAGAGAAGGGGAAAGAGAGGGATAGAGAGGGAGAGAGAGAGGGAGAAGGAGAGAGGGAGAGGGAGAGAGAGGGAGAGGGAGTGTTTAACAATCATTTTATTCCTACACTTTATCATGCATCACCCAGTAAGTTATTCGTCAGTGTATAATAATGAATTAAATCTTTATCCTTCCTGTTACTAACCGCTTTAACATTACTTCAGAGTCTAGTGAGGTAAATTATAATCCTTTATTCCTCTGTCTGTTCCATATTGCCAGTTCTAATCAAATAGTTTAGTAAACACATTTTCTCCTTTTTGAGGATGTATATTTCGTTCTTCTGATAAACACCTCGTCAGAAAACTCAGCAAATGTTCTACACCAGCTCCTGAGCAAAGTGAAAAGACCTTTCAATCTGTCGCACCTTTAAACCCAACGCTCCAGATCTTCCCTTTCCCCACAGGACTGATGGTCTCAGGTGTGCCACAGGACCTACTCCACCGGTGACCTCCCAATTACCAATATAATAAATCCCTCACTCTCTGGAGGGCTTCTCATATACTCCACTACCTTCTGTAAAACGACAATGTCTTCCTTAGACGCTGTAATGTCATCTGCGTACGCTGATAAAACCTCTGTTCACATTAAAGACTAGAGTTCCTCTCCGAGTCTCTCTCGATCTGCACAGCAAAGGTCCAATAATTAAAACTGTCCAGAAAGTGGACAACCTTGCCTTAACCAAGAGAGCACGGCTGCGTCCCAAACCGCGTACTTACCTGCTATATAGTGGGAGAAATACATGTATCTCAGTTACTATACAGTAGGCAAGCATGTGGTTTGGGACGCAGCCCACGGCTTCAAGGAGTCGTCTATTAGCACGTACAGCACGACAAATAATTAACTGCACTTGAAGCTTGAAGAGTGTGTGTGTGTGTATGTGTGTGTGTGTGTGTGTGTGTGTGTGTGTGTGTGTGTGTGTGTTAATCAGACAAGTCTTGGACTGTGTGTGTTAATCAGACAAGTGTGGGGCTGCAGTTCTCTCCTCGGGGTTTACTGAGTGTTTGTTACTCACACACTCCACACGACATTGACCATGTGATCAGTGAAATGACCAGGTGATGCCACGCTCTTTCACCTGCAGCACAGGGGGGATTTGACGGCAGTGCTGGGTGGGACGGCGTTCGGTGACGGCAGCGCAGGGCGAGACGGCGTTCGGTGACAGGCGAGACGGCGTTTGGTGATCGCATGTTGGGAGAGACGGCATTTGGTGCTGGGCGAGACAACATTTGGTGACTGCGTGTTGGGAGAGACAGCGTTTGGTGATGGGCGAGACGGCGTTTGGTGATGGGCGAGACGGCGTTTGGTGACCGGCGAGACGGCGTTTGGTGATCGCATGTTGGGAGAGACGGCATTTGGTGCTGGGCAAGACAGCGTTTGGTGACTGCGTGTTGGGAGAGACGGCATTTGGTGACGGGCGAGACGGCGTTTGGTGACGGGCGAGACGGCGTTTGGTGACGGGCGAGACGGCGTTTGGTGATCGCATGTTGGGAGAGACGGCATTTGGTGACGGGCGAGACAGCGTTTGGTGACTGCGTGTTGGGAGAGACGGCATTTGGTGCTGGGCGAGACGGCGTTTGGTGACGGGCGAGACGGCGTTTGGTGATCGCATGTTGGGAGAGACGGCGTTTGGTGCTGGGCGAGACAGCGTTTGGTGACTGCGTGTTGGGAGAGACGGCGTTTGGTGACGGGCGAGACGGCGTTTGGTGACGGGCGAGACGGGCGAGACGGCGTTTGGTGATGGGCGAGACGGGCGAGACGGCGTTTGGTGATGGGCGAGACGGCGTTTGGTGATGGGCGAGACGGCATTTGGTGACGGGCGAGACGGCATTTGGTGACTGCGTGTTGGGAGAGACGGCGTTTGGTGACGGGCGAGACGGGCGAGACGGCGTTTGGTGACGGGCGAGACGGCATTTGGTGATCGCATGTTGGGAGAGACGGCATTTGGTGCCGGGCGAGACAGCGTTTGGTGATCGCATGTTGGGAGAGACGGCATTTGGTGCTGGGCGAGACGGCGTTTGGTGATCGCATGTTGGGAGAGACGGCGTTTGGTGCTGGGCGAGACGGCGTTTGGTGCCGGGCGAGACGGCGTTTGGTGCCGGGCGAGACGGCGTTTGGTGTTGGTGTTGAGAAGTGTGGGCAGTTTATCACCTTGTAGAGTCTCTGCTCCTCGGGCGCTCTCTTCAGGATCCCCTCCACGATGCGCTTCAGCTCATACACAGTGGTCGACTCCTTGGCGTCTGTGAAGATGGTGGTCTTGTGACGTCGGATCATCAGGAACACGTCCTAGGAGGAAACAGACCACGTGTCACTTTACTGACACTCACACTACAGGAGAAAGTGGATCAGTGTGAACTTCAGTACGTTTACATGGACAACAATAATCCGATATTAACCCGATTAAGACGATACTCTGATACTCAACCGTTTGATGGTAAACAAGAGAGCACGGCCGCGTCCGAAACCACGTACTTACCTGCTATATAGTAGGCGGAATACACGTATATAGTAGGAGAAATACATGTATCGTGACTACTATATAGACGGTAAGTATGCGGTTTGGGACGCAGCCCACGGCTTCAAGCAGTCGTCTATTAGCACGTACAGCACGACTAATAATTAACTGCACTTGAAGCGTTCCTAAAATTAAAAATAAAACACCCAAAACTGTATACGGTCCCATAACGAAGACCAACTGTGTGTCGATGCGTGAAATTCTGGAGGGACGTCGGACGGCGTGGCGCGGGGACGTAATGACGTGTGACGCTAATCTAATTATGTTCTAGAACATAAAACAGGAACATGAAAGGAGTATTCCAAAAGCGACTCATGTAAACACCTTAATCAGAACATTGTCTTATTCAGAATAAGGTCAATAATGAGATTACTGCAGTCCATGTAAACGCAGTCACTGACACCACATTCAATCTGAATTATTTACATTCACACACAACACTGCAATCAGCTACAGCACAACTCACACCACCTTCACATCAAACCTCAGCAAGAACATCACCGAGTGTGAACATCGCTTCTCTCTCTCACTCACTTTCTGTCTCTCCATCTCTCTCTGTCCGTCTCTCTCACTCACTCTCTCTCACCGTCTCTCTCTCTCACTGTCTCCCCGTCTGTCTCTCTCTCTCTCCCTGTCTCTCTCACAGTCTCTCTCTCTCACTGTCTCCCCGTCTGTCTCTCTCTCTCTCCCTGTGTCTCTCTCTCTCTCTCTCTCTCTCTCTCTCACTGTCTCCGTCTGTCTCTCTCCATCCCTCTCCGTCTGTCTGTCTGTCTCTCTCCATATTATGCATATTATTTTACAGAGAAACCAGAAAGCATAAACTCCTCAGTCCTGAACCCTTTTCATGTGTTGGGAAACTTTACAAAACTCTGACTGTTACACTGCATTAACACTGGAGACTCCTTCCATAAATAAAGAAAACAAAACAAGCTCCTAACACAAAACGTCATCGTATCGACGATTGCACGTTTTACTTTGTTAAACGACACGTTTTTAAATCTGCTTATTATTATCCTGCGTGTGTGTGGAGCGTCGGCCGCACGAGTCCCCGTGTGTGAGCCGTTACTACAGAAACGAAAACATATCAGAATGAGCGTATTAATATAAACCTGAAACTGAACACAAAATGATTTTGTTGAAGATATTTTTTTTAAAAAGCTTCCAGACTGAAAGCGCTCATTTAAACAGCGTTTAAGCGGTTCTTCAGTTAAAGGAAGTACCGCTTAAACAAACATTTTCCCAACAGACCCATATTCCTGTCCAGAATTCCTCACTTCCCGCCTGGACACTGGCCAGGAAATAGACATTTCCCCAAACGGTTCTACAAAGGAACGAATACGAACGCTGATACGAGCCGAGAGATTAGGACCGTCTGCCTGATCTGCTGCAGGTCTTCTGCGTGCTGCCCAATCAGCTCCGACTCTACAAGACCTCTGAAGGATCCCTGTGGGGTAAATCCCATCAGTCAGATTGGACTTCCAGCACATCCTACAGATACAGATCGGACTGAGATGTGAGGGATTTGAAGACCGGGGCAACACCTTCACCACATTCCTCTTCACCATTGCCATCAAGGGGTGTACCTGCTCTGCAACGTTTAGACCGGTGGCACACGCCAAAGTGCCTGCAGAACGTCACACTCCCTCCACGGGTTTGTCTTCTTCCGACAGCCATCTCTTCAACAGATCAGACCAGCCCACCTTCTTCCTCTGCTCCATGATCCAGTCGTCTGGCCATAACCATCTAACCCTTATCAAAGTTTCCCAGGTGTCCTGTATCCAACATGTCGACTACGAGAACCGACTTCTCGTCTGGCGTCTAGAAGATCCCAGACATCAGCGTGCGCGCCATCGCTACGAGATGAACGGCGTTAACGTTCTGGCTCAGGTTTCTGATTAATGCAGTGTTTACTGGTTGTATTTATTCTCGATGCTTCTATAAGAATATATAGTCATCTCTCATGTGTAGAGGACGTCATTAAATGATCTTTTTACGTCATTCAAACCGAAATAAACAAAAATAAAACAAACATATTCTTTCGGTTCAGAAACAAACCGAGGACATAATCTTTGACTGACAGGCGAGCGTGCTCGTAGGCCACGCCCACTTTATGGCAATGACGTCACAAGGCACTTAAAAAAGTGCAACAACGAGAAAACAAAACTTTTGTTAAAAATGAAAAACGACAGCGTTTCGGATCCTTTGTCTCTCTGATTCAGGGGGGAAAACAGAGCAGCTTTAATTACATTTGGAAGAAAGAAATGTAAAAAAGAAATAAATATTTCAATTTTAAACAAAACAACTACTTGACTTTTTTTAACAGTTAAATCTCCTCCACAGCTCCGGAGCTGATCTTTAATTAATCATGCATTTTTTTAAATATAATTAATTCTGAGCCAATAAAGTGAGTCATTTCCATCCGCGAATCTTCGGTTCTTCCTCCGTTCTTCCAGGTCATTTCATTTCATTAAGCTCGGCTAGGCTAGGCTAGGCTAGGCTAAGCTAGCTTGCATGCATGTCACAGCAGTGTGACCATAAGATAAGAATGTTAGCTAGCTGGTTCAGGCAAATTTCAGATAAAAACTTTTTTATGCAACTGAATCCGATACGTCCGTTTGAAACATTACAATTTATTTTTAATAAACCAGAACAAAAACATTTCGGCTAATCAGCTAAGACTAGCTGGCTAACGTTAGCGTGCTAAAAATACAGCCGCAGGGAGATCCTGCATTGTCAGCAGTTTTACACAAACACTGGAGTATACTCCTGACAGAAATGCAAATAAAACACGATTTCAGGGTCAAACAGTAAAAGTGTAGAAATTATTCAAAATTAATAAGTAAATAAATAACACTCGCTTTCGGTTTGTTTTTGTTTGTTTTTATGCTAACATTAACCCTCACTCACCATTTCTCTGCCGGCTGCTAGTCTTCCTCTTTCCCACAATGCACCGCGACCATCACACCGCCGCGAGCACCGTTCCAACTTGCTCCTCGGATCCCTCCGCGCGCGCACTACACGCAATAAGTAACAAAGGCTCCTGCGCACTTTGTAGTGCACTGTGTTTAAAACAAAGCGCCGTTTGGGAGTGGCCCAGATGGAGGTTTAACACCGAGGCTTTGATTACTTTCTTTATTAAAGAAAATAAATGACGTGTTTAATCGCCTAAAAACTCTTTTAAACCCACAAACAGCCTTAAAGTTTAGAAAAAATATTTTAATAAACAACACAGGCACGAAGACTGTAATTAATGACGCTTAATAAACAGAAACATTTCTGTAGCTTTAATGAAATCTTTTTAAAATAAACATTTCAGAAATGATAGGTGGTTCATTTAAACTCTGGTTTCCCTTCACACGTTAAGCACTGCATTGCTGAGAAAGTGTCTTATTAAGCTTTTTATTCATGTACTTTGATTTTATTATTGCGCTTATGACTTTGATCTGATTTTTACTTTGATTGTGAGCGTTAAAATATTTGTTCATTTGTAAGTATCGAGTAGCGTGTCTGATTATTTACGTATTCATTTTGTTAGTTAGTTAGTTAGTTGGCTGGTTTAAAAGTGTCCACATTGTAAGCTAATTTAGACAACTGAAAATAATAAATAAATAAATAAATAAATAAATAAATAAATAATCAAATGAGCAGAGATTAAAAGAAAAATACACATAGAAATGAGCACAATACCTGAGACAGGACATTTAGGAGGCACAAAGTCTCATAATCATAATAATATATTATTATTTCATAACACACTAAAAAGGAACATAGAATTTGTTAATGCCCTTTAATTATTTTATATATTTATTAATAACAGATTATTTTTTGGTGTTGTTGCTTTCTTATTATTATTAAGAATAATAAGAATAAGAATAATAAGTACGATAAGAATAAGAATAGGAAGCGCAGCAGGGCCGTATCCTACATTCCTCACTAGCCCTGGATCAGTGCACTAGGCGGGGTGAGCAGTGGTGTCTCCTGCACCCTCAGTAGTGCACTACACATCCTACACGACGCCATTTTGAATCCCGGAAAGAAAGAAAAGCCCTGAGGAAGATTATTCACTCTCACTAAACTCCACACATCATCACACCGAACAGCAACAGTTCCTCAGCATTTCACCAAAACCACAAACACGCTGATTACTTCTTCCTTTTGAATAAAATATTTGAATTGAATTTGTTTGAATGTTGCCATGCCAACAGCAGCATGAGCACGTGACCGAGCCGCGACGATGCCCCCGGGGTAAGTTTATTACCTCTTAATAAACAAACTCGAGGCATTTAACTCACCACTCAGGTCAGTTTGAGCATTATTATTATTATTATTATTATTATTATTATTATTATTATTATTATTATATGAAGTGCAGGAGGTTACTGACATCCGTTTATTACATACAAAACAAACAAACAAACAAACAAACAAACGAAAGTGATTCATCAGATCAAATGAATAGTTTGACTGAGTCTGAAAGAGTTTATGAAGTGTCCAGATCAACACTTAACCTTCTGCACACATGATGAAACTCTCATGGAAATATGCACACACATACATACACAGTGCTCTCCATTAATATTGGCACCCTTGGTAAATATGAGCAAAGAAGGCTGTGAGAAATTGTCTTTATTGTTTAATCTTTTGTGAAAATAAATAAATAAAATCAGAAAAATTATCTGCTCTCATGGATATCAAACAATTACAAATACAACACAGGTTTATCAAAATATATATATATATATATCTTTGTTAAATATAGGTGTGCAACAATTATTGGCACCCCTGTGAATTCATATGAGAAACTATATTTGAAGTATATTCCCATGCCGATGCTGGTACTAGTACTGTTCCGGAGTGTGGGATCGGTGGCATCTCTAGTTTATTTTTGAAATCACTGCCGTGCTAAACTTCCCTCGTTTCCCTATTGAACTCTTTCCAACCAGGAGTCTTCCCATTTTATTTCGTGGAATATTTACTTTCTACTTTCCCCTCCTCGTCTCCACGTGCGTGCGCTGAACAGATGCCACGTGAGCCGTTTTGAAAAAAATAGAGCTGCCTGCGTACTTCGCTCGCCAAAATGTGAAATGTGGATCCTGTATTGCGCAACATTCCCAATATACTGTAATCTTTCCAAAACAAGACTTTAAACAAATCCAAAAGATTTGCTAAATACCAAAGATTCAGTGCGTGCTGTTCACGTGGAGCAAAAACGTAACGACAGGTTACGTCTCGTCATCCAAGTACGCTTTTTGAAATAAGGGTACTAAATGGTACCTTTCCGTGTCGCTGGCATGGTACCGTCAAAGAGAAGGTCCATGTGGGGTTTTATTAATTCGCTCTTGGAGTAAACCTTTAAAAGGTACATAGATACTCCCTAAGCTATAATTATGTCTCGTAAATCATTATTAAAAGTACAAAACAAGTTCCTTTAACCGTACCACGCAGGTCACGGGGAAACGTATCATCCGGTACCTTTATTTCTGAGTGTAGAACTAAAACCCTACTAATATATACGTCATCCGAGTGTGCTGTTTATTGGCAGTAAGCTGTGGAAGGGACGGCTGATGCATCAGACTACGTTCTCTCTGGGTGATCAGACGCCCTGTTACTCCACCACTCACACTGAGGTGAGGACACCAGAGGTGACGCCAGACATCCCTGAGCTGTCTGTAGGCTTTAATCTCCTCTCATTAGATATCTACTGCTGTAGAGTTTCAGCGGCAGGAGAGACGACGGCCGGCCGCTGGTGTTCCACCTGAGAGATCCGTCTTATCCGTCGCAGCATCGCTCCGGTCTGGACCTCAGGAACATCTCCGAAGGCCCCTCGTTCTCCTCCACACACTCGAGAGACGTCCACAGCCCCAAAGACACCACACCGGTACTGTCAGTGTTTTAAAAAGGTTCTGAAATACCTCGCTGTAATTAACGTCACGTTAACGTCACCTGTATGACCGCAGCATGACGTCCTGCGTAGTCTGAGAGCCAGGAACTGGACTCGGAACCGTGAAGGACTGGCGATGAAGGAAGTGACCAATCCTCCTGAAGACACATCGTACAGGAGCTCGTATGGCTCGGATCACCGCGACGCTGCAGCTGCGGCGAGCGCTCGGTCCGAGCGGGCTTCGGGTCGTCCCACACGCTGGCACCGACACGACATCCTCACAGGTATTTAACACAGAGTTCCAGGTGAGAAACCGCAGAGAAGCGTAAAACTCCTCCGTAAAGTTACGGCTTTACCTCCGACACTGGAGACTCCTTCCATAAACGTTACATAAACATCTCCTTACTTTGAGAAAACTTCACCACGTTAACATTTTTACATGTCCCTGTGAACGAGCTGTTGCTATAGAAACGTTAACGTATCAGGAACGAGAGCTGCCGTCATAGAGAATTAATCAACGCCTCCTGACCAATCACAGTCCAGAACCCGGATTGGTCAGAAAGGCTAGATTTAATCCTTTACGCTATAAAAGAGAGCAGTTTCGCATCTGATTAACCATTTGATGTATGAAACGTACTGATGCGTGGACTTTATTGATCTCCAAGAGGAAATCTGGGAGTTAATTTTGGGTAATGACTCGATAGAACACACTTTAATATAGTTTCAGTGACGTTATTCAGTGTATTACAAGACTACTGAGACTCTTTTTTTTTAAAGCGCTGGTATAAGCCACACCTTCTCGACTCGTGCATGAAGTCTGAATGAATTTGTCCCACAGGAGAGGAGAGACCACCGGCGGGTCCTGGGGAGCCGAAGAAGAAATGCGTAGAGGGGCAGATTAGCGCCGCACGCCACTGGGAGAACGACTGCACCTCACTGCGTCTGTACTGAAACGCTCTGTGGTCACATGATGCATTAATCACTCAGTCGAGCCTTTCACACACAAACTGTTGATTGTTCTCGCGTCAAGATTTGTTTTAGAATATTCCATGATGTCTGAATTCTGATTCCACTGATGGGGCAGTGGAGGCTTGGTGGTTAAGGCTCGGGGTTACTGATCGGAAGGTCGGGGGTTCGAGCCCCAGCACTGCCAAGCTGCCGCTGTTGGGCCCTTGAGCAAGGCCCTTACCCCTCTCTGCTCCAGGGGGCGCTGTATCACGGCTGACCCTGCACTCTGACCACAACTTCCTGTCATGCTGGGGTGTGTGAAGAAAAGAATTTCACTGTTTTGTGATGTATACGTGATCAATAAAGTCTCAACCATTATGTCTCAATATTAAAAAGTAAATGGATTATGAACTCATCCAATGTCCAAAACACGACAGCAGCAGCGCCTCCTCCTAAATCATTAAGGGTTGTATTGTGTGTCTGTGTGTGTGTGTCTGTGTGTGTGTGTTTGAGCAGCTGAATGGGCGAGCGCGCTTGACAGCGATGCCATGACAGTCCTCGCTAACGATAACTCGAGTTGGTTCTAGGGGTGGAGCTTTGTTTACATGGGCGTGAACTGAGGGGCGGGTCCAGAGTAAAAAAAATAATCCCTCGCTCAAATGGCATTCAACTCCAACAACGTGGCGCCGGATTCTCACCCGCACCGGTAACCCCGTTCACATCGGGCACAGCTTTAAAAGAAACGCGTTCTGTCCGAGTTTAGCAAGATTCACCGATATCGAGATCAGCGGCACAAAAGCACGCAAGTCAAAGGGTCCGAGCAGTTCTTTATTATTATTTATTATGAACTGAAAAGAGAGGCTGAAATGCAGACGCGTCGCGGCTTCACGGAGAGCCGGAGGAAAGTGCACACGTTTACACGGACATGACACACACACACGCAGGAGGAAAGAGGACACGTATGTATCTACAGCGGCGACCCTCCAGCAGGAGCGGAGGGCTTCGGCGGGGGGGATAGCGAGAGACAGAGAGACACAGAGAGAGAGAGAGAGAGAGAGAGAGAGAGAGAGAGAGAGAGAGATTAAAACACAGCAGTATGACTGTATCCCTCAGGTGTGAGGTCTTGGGGCTCCGACGCACAGCTTCACAACGCTCCAGTTTCTCCTGTGGTGGTTTCAGTGCAGTTTTCAAAAACAAAAACAAAAAAACAAAAAACCAAAAAAACAAAAACACTCCCGAGTCCGATTTCTGCTCACGTTCTCGAGCATTAAAAAAAGCACATCTACGTTTCATGTATGCTTAGCCTTAATGAATTATAAAAAGGGAACGGCTTTAAAGCAGCGTACGGTTTGAAGCACTGTCACACCACGAACACGTCGGTGTGATCAAATATTCAGGGTGAAATGGGGGAGGAGTCAACGTGCTCCTGCGTAAGCCTAAATCTAGTTTTTAGATATCTATTTTTATATTTATTCTGCTTTGCCTGAAGTACTTTAGTGGTCTGAGTTATTGTTTGAATGCTATACGGGGCAAATTTAACTTTCATTACTCCTACTCAATTCTCATCATCATCATCAGCATGATCATCAGCATGATCATCAGCATGATCATCCTCCTCCTCCTTTCACTCGTTCTTCTTCTCCTTCTGCTTGAGCAGTTTGTTGACCTCCCTCTTGACCATGCCAGCGTACTTGCTGATGATGCCGTGCTGGTTCATGCCGGGGAGCAGCAGCAGGAAGTTCACTACGAACACACAAACGCACAGAGAGGAGATTATTTATGAGCGGGCGTGTCTCGGCGCCTCACCCCGGAGGGCTCGGCACGGCTCGGCTCGAGCTACCCGTCAAACTCGATTCACGACTTCACGTGAAAGGTGGAACTTCGCTCAAAGGTGAACGCACGTCTTCGTATGACAGTACAGCACCGTGTGAGCGTCTCGGGACACGCTTCACGTCTATTAATCGGCACGTCGACTCGTAACGTTTTTGTCAGGCCCAATCTCTAGAACACGCTGCGTTCTCTGTTCCTTGGCTCGGTTTAACGGCGGAAGAACACGGCGACCCAAAACGCACGGCACGACCGATTCACTTCCTTCAGCGAGTTGATTCAGAGTCAATTCGGAGTCACTTCGAGGTCGAGAAAGCCTCGCTTGGAAGCTTCTTGAGATCGGCGTGTTCTCACCTGCTGGAACACTCCCGGGTTCTGTTCGAACACGCCGATCGGTCCGTACGGGATACGCTTGATTTTTCAGCGACGCGAGTTTTGCCCGTGCTTGTTCTTTTTCGCGGAAAACGACTCCAATCGGCGAAACTGCAACCGCGCGCGCTTTCACAGTGATGTTTGTCGGTAAATGAGAGCTTTTAGCTGTACACGTGTTCGACGCACGTAAATCGGAGAGCACTCTGGCTGAACGTGCGTAGTGCAGACGTGTCTCGGCCCGAACGTGATTTTTAAAAACTGCAATCTCCTCGGAATACTGCGGACTTTCCTTGATTCCGTGTTCATTTTTAATCTGATTTCCTTATTAACCTGTACGCCGGAGACACCTTACAGCAAACGGTCAGTAAATATTCACACATCAGTATATTAATCTGATCAGCGAACGTGTGCGACTCGTCACTGTAGCGCTGTTCTATTAGTTTAAGAAACACGGAAACATCATGACCTTATCAGGACTCGTGACCAAAGATAACCTAGGAACATCTCCTAGGACGCGATCGGTCTACGGCCGCTTCGGTGACATCACACCCTGAGCTCATACGTGGCCCCGCCCCCAAATCGGAGTTATACGACAGTGCCGAGAAAGTCGTTCTGTTTAACGTGAATAAACATATATTATGCTTCCGTGGTGATGAATATAAGGAGTGGATAAATCAAACTGAGAGGAGATCAGTGTTCTAAAGTCGTTTTTCAGCGCTGGGCTTCTTTACACAGACGCGTCTCCGACACTCTGCCCCGTTTAATGCTGGGTCACGAGAAGCTTATTTTTGGACTGGGATTGCGGCTCCGTTTTCTTGCCCTACATACCACAAGTTCTTTTACTCAACACTCTTATCTCTCACACACACACACACACACACACTCACACACACACACACACACACACACACACACAGCGGCTTACACAACCACAAACCCACCGCATACCAACGCACGCATCACAGCTAAAGAGTCAAAACATTTATTTAAGACCATGTACGGTCTAAATACGACAACGTAATACCATCACGTCATTTCACACAAACTGAGACAGAGTTTGAATTCTAGAACCTTTTCTAATAACTAAAAGAAACGCTGCAACGTTACCCCACACGTTTCCAGCGCAGTCGATATTACCGTCACGCTGCATACCTACCGATCAGGTACGTCAGGAAGAGGTTATGGACCTGCTGTCCGATCCAGGCCACGACCACCAGAGTGCTGATCACCGACAGGAAGTACTGCAGAGAAACGAAAGAGTCCAGGAATGAAGACTTGTGCAATCGTGTGACAGAGCTGCAGTTAACACAACAGCATCTTTACGAGCTTTAAAAAGGCGCAGCAGCCGATATTTTAAAACTCCGCAAACAAGCTGGAAGATACGCGGGACATGACGAGAAAACGACGGAGGGAGCTGTAGCCTTAGCAGAAACGTATTCAAGTCACTGAGAAAACCCGTCTGGAAGCTCGGACTTACGGTCCGGAGCGCTACACGCTCTACGGGCCGATGTAGATCTTAGGGGCGGAGCTTCGTGAACATGGGCGGAAATTTGTTCTTGTAGATTTGAATGAAAGTCAGGATTAGGTTTTTGTTTAACAGTAAGCTCAGTGCTCGCCATTAAACACCCCTTCATATAAACTCAACTTTACACTCTTCCATGAAATCATTTAAAAAGCACAAAGACGCTCGTCTAGAGGAAACTTCTAAACGTATACATTTTATTACGTCCGTTTATCCACAGTGACGCTGGTCAGTCTGGCTGAGCTTTAATGTTCACTGTACGCAGAGCTAAAGCCTCTTTTAGAACTCAATCATCTGAAACCTCTCCCTGAACCAATCGGCCGCGTCGCTGCACGACTAAGTAAATGAAATATTTGTTGCGTTTTTTTTTTTTGTTTGTTTTCAAAATAGTGAAGGCTGCTCATCTCGGTCCTGCAGCAAGCAAGTACGTGCAAACGTAAAGCACGTGAACACGTGAGAGACGGGCGCCGAAGTTTACCATCTTGGGCTTCTCCTCCTTGAGGGCAAACAGGCGTTTCCACCACCCCAGCACGCGCCGCTGCGTCTTCACCAGGTTCCCGCAGATCTGATGGAAGCGCTGCTGCTGCTCCGTGGTCCTGCAAACAAACAAACAAACAAACGACAACATTACAGCTCAAAAACAAATCGACGAAATAAATACCTGATCAGATCAGTGGATTATAATCCGCGGGGAGGACAAAACATATTTATATAACAATCAAGCATTTGACAGCCAGGATCAATATGAGCAATAAATAAACAAACAAACAAACAAACAAAAACAATGGAGACATCAGAGAAACAAAAAGAAAGAGTATTATACTTCTTTTATCTTTGCAACGCAGGTGATTTGTGTGTGTTGGAGTTGTAAAGAAAAAATATCTGATAGGATTCAAAGTTTCTGGTCTTATCACCATCAGGAAAGAGAAACTCCGGCGTCGTGGCGTCTCTAATAAGAACGTACGGTTTAACGCCCTCCTACTGGACGGCCAGCTGACGTAGAGATGCTCACAGGGGTGCACAAACTTTTGTTGTTGTTTCCGTGCTCGTACGTAAGAGCTGTAGCGTTACGTCCTGGAGTCCGAAGCTCGGACACGCGTCCGGATCGTGGTTCTGCGCGGCTCGGACACACACGGCAGACGGAAACAGAACTGACGACGTCGCGTCAGACGTAAAGACGGTTGAGGAGCTGACGCTGGCTCATTAGAACCTCACTAAACTCACAGGAAAACCAAACCACATCTCTCGCTCGAAGGAGAGAGAAGGAGCGGTGCCTAAAGAAAGACGTCTACGTCTGACCGCACGTCGTCTTTAAATAACGTTAAGGCTAGATCGATAAAGCGTGCTGTAAGCTTCTGAAGCAGCCAACGAGCAGGTATATGAGGTTTTAAACATTTTAAGCTGTTTCGGTTTTATCCCGCGGAGGCGTAACCCTCCACGGTCTCCTCGCACCTCAGACACACAGACGTTCAGAACCTCCTTCCTGTCTGACGAACAATAAAGCCGACGTTAACGCGTTCTGCTGAACGGAGCTGGAATTCTCTCTCATAAATCACACGCGGGAGTAACGCAGGCTCAGGCAACCTTAAGATGTGAAACCTGAGCGCGTGAGCTCTTATTTCTGGACACAAGACATGACCATATACACGACAGGCTGGGACACAAGGGCACTGCCAGCTCTAAAATAAACTGATCCGTCCTGAGCTCGCTCAGCTGAGCGGCGGAGCCGAATCGGTCCGTCTGACACTTAACACGCCGCAGCAACTGCGGTCCGACTCCGACGGAGGGGAGAGGACACGCTCGCTCGGACTTCTGCTTTCGCTGCTTTCACAAGCTTGAGAAACACGAGAAGAAAGAGAGAAAAAACAATTCACGAGTGGAGACCGAACACTGACGTCTCAGTTGCGCAACACGTCCGGAACTGCAGCGACGCCGCGATGTGTAGCTTTCATAAAAACACAGGCGACTTGTTTCTGAACAAACTTTTCCTTCAACAATATACTGCATCATTTTCTCCCTTATTTGGTCTTGACCAACCCCCACTTAGCACGGAGATGAAACGTGACAGGGAGAGAGTGAAAACTCTCTCCTCTCGTCGTTCCGCATCAAGTGCGGTGTAACACACTCAGGGGGAAAGAGCTATCAGCCCTCTTCCACATACACCAGACGCCTCACAGACGCCTGCGGTTGGCCGCGCTATCGATTGATGGACGGGGGACACAGTGTATGCCCCTCCCACCCAATATTTCTCTCTTGACTCCCGACCACGGATGGATGTTTGCCTCGATAGCGAAAACGTTTGTCTGCTGCACCGTGAACGCATCACTTTAATAAAACACATTCTGCAGCGGTATCCGTGAGAAAGAGCAAACTAACAACGTCACGTACGATGAGCTTGAGAATACGCTTATGAAGAGGCTAACTACGGAGGTGGTCTCTTTAAGGAGAGAGAGAGAGAGAGAGAGAGAGAGAGAGAGAGCGAGCGAGAGAGAGAGCGCATATTGTGGGTTGTGATTGTGAAACATAACAGAGCGCAGTGTGAAGCGCTGAATGCGATATCCGGACGCCGCGGCGGACGTGCGCGCACTCACAGACTGATAAACACCACAAACAGACGCTTCGCTTCTTCACCGCATCTGAACGTAATAAAAACTCGTACTGCTCGTCTGTCTGTCCGGGTCACGTCTCGGAGGGGGTGAGATCACGGCGTACTTCATTTCTACCAGTCAGTTGAACTGCTTTATTAACTGCTCGTATTTTCCTTCCGCCGCACTACGTTAACGGAAGAGGTAGGAGCGAAGCACAAATATTTCTAGCACGCATACACAGGGTTAAAAGCGTTGAAGGAGACAGCAGTGAAACAGGAAGTAACCGGGAGCACTACGGCCGGGCGAAGAGACGACAGAACGGTGACGCCGTGATGAACGACTTTTCTGTAAGATCCCGATATCATTTCCAACACTTTCATGTGTAAATTATTAGATCATTTATATACACACACACACACACACACACACACACACACACACACAGAGTGAACGATCACGATACTGCTCAACCAGTCAGAAGCAAGTACACCGTCGTGACCGTGTGATAACGTGTAAACTTTGACACGTGGCTTTGTTAGGCGCGAACGTGCTTTCAGGAGGCGAGAGCGCGTCCTTCTGAGATCTGGCGTACCATTTGTTGGAGCCGAAGATGCGCGGGGCGAGGGTGGGCACCAGGTAATCAGCCAGACACAGAACCATGACGGTGCAGGACAGTCCGGTCAGCACAGACGGGTCCAGGTAGTGGATGAGTCTGTTAGGGAGGAGGAGAGGAAGCTTTAAGGACGCTTAACACACAAAACTCTAAACATCATCATCATCGTCATCATCGTCGTCGTCATCACACACTGCAGGAGATTAAAAACTCCTTCAGACTTACTTTCACACCGTATTAACTTCATATTATATTCAGAGAGATCGCGTGCGCCAGGAATCATGCTCAGAACTAAAAGGTCATGTTTCATTTTAGAAATCCAATGCTAAGGTTTTCTTTCTTTAAACATTTTACACTAAAACTACACAAAAAGATCATATTTAAACATCTGGTTCAAACAGCTGCTTTAAATCTGAGCTTGTGATTGTTATTCAAAAAAAAAAGAAAAGTTGCACCCATGATATCTCGGAAACATGCATCATGACGTAATTGATGAGGATATCCGCATTACACGGTGGTATCCCCCGGCCGTAACAGCGCCTCTAACCTTTAGGCGTGAATTCAAACCTCACACCTGGACGGCTTTCCGAATCCGTTTATCCACTTCTAGCGCTTATTTTGTACTTTAAGGTTAACTGGCGCGAGAGGTGAAGGTCTGCGGAGCGCAGTGTGGATCAGATCTGTAGGGTGTGGTCGTTGTTACTCGGTGTGATACTCACAGGAAGAGCAGGGTGGTGCTGCCCACCAGCACGGCGGGGAACCAGGGCTTCTCCCAGCGCAGGAAGTGATCTCCGGCTAAGATGACCTCGCCCCATCCCTGCAGCTGCTCCTCCAGCTGAGACGTCTCCTGAGCCTGGAAGGTGAACGTTTACGGTCAATATGGCCGAGCGGAAGAGGCGTGTCGGGGAGCCCGAGACTAGCGGTCAGTGTGAGGGGCACGCCGGCGTAAACGAGGAGATACGGAGATGTGCGAGGTGCTGGAGGAACACGCCGTCCTGCGATCGTGTGCTCGCAAACCACTCGCCGATAAAGTGTTAAGTCGAGACGTGTGTCGGAACAGAAAGAAAGACACTGTGGAACACGCAGTGCAGGGAACAGAGAACAATCAGACTGTTATCAAAACAGAGGAAGCGATATAGCCACGGAAACCGCGCTTTCAGGGTCCTTACTCCATCCAGCCCTCTTTAATACTTCCCCACACCGTTATTACAACATTCCAGACTATATTCAGCTGTTTCACTCTCGCTAAGCTTATTATAAAAAAACAAACACCACCACCACATGAGAGATGATGTGTTATTGCAGAAAATAAGGAAAAAGTCGAAAGACAATGGATTTGAAACCGAATCAGTGAATCTATACGACTATTAACTGGTTAAACATGTACGAAAATAAGATGTATATCTACATGTATGATCCAAACACGTTTTTAGAAATCACCTTAAGTGTTTATGTCAGTCTTACTTCAGGTTTGGAAATAATTGTGTTTATATTTTACACTGAGCTGCGCACGAGCCCTGCGTCTGAGTCGATTCCTGGAGTCGGCTCTTTTTAGGCTGAGCGTTGAGAGTCGAATCGCGTTTCTAAAAACAGAAGTAACGTTTTCCTTCCGCTGAAAAACAGCAGTATTCCAGTACATCAGTGTGTGTGAATACTATCATATAATGACTTACTGGGAAAACGTGAATGACTGCTCTGCTGCTTGTTATTTTTTAATATATATATATATATATATATATATATATATATATATATATATATATATATATATATATAGTAGTATAATGTAACGGGGACATGAACATGATGATAAAAAAAAAAAAAAACACAACGACTTGTATAACATTAGATTTTATAGCAAGCCAAATGTAGTAGGAAAGTAAAATGATCTTGTTCATCAGAGGGTAAACAATAAGCTTTTACTGAACGATTTAAGCGATAAATAAGCAAAGACCACCGTCGGGAGTCGTTTGAGAATCGACTCTTAATGGTGAGCCTAGCGTGCTGATCTGACTCAGAGAAAAGAGCCGAAACTGACATAAGGTGACAGTGCAACATCTAGCTAACTGCTTTAGATTAATAACTTACCTATTTCAATATTAACATCTCGTCATGACTCTAAAATATATTAAAGATAAAGATAAAAAGCCAAAGCATTCGTAGAGCTCGGAATGTGACGTCACACAAAGGGTGATATTAGGCCTGAGAAATTGACCTCACTTTGACAGGCAGTGTTAGCTAGTTAGCCAAATTCCTGCTTCAGTCGCATTTTAATTTAATGCTAGCAATAAAGGAAAAGGACGTAAGCGAAGGTAACACAAGCTAAGCTAGCTGGAAACAGAATAACGCGACAAGGTCTGAGCTAACGTTACCCTAGCCGAGGTTAGCTCGGCTAACAGTAATCGAGGTTAGCCGCCTAGCTAGCTTGTGTAACGTTAGCTTTCACTTCCTAAAAGAACCGGAGTATTTCCCGTTCAAACAAAACCAACCAGAGCGAACACTCACCAATAGGTTAGCGCTTTTATTATCGCCCTCCGCCATGATTCCGCTGCGCGTCTGCGTTACTGCGAGCTCTCCGAGTCGGAAGTGAAGCTCTCCTGCGCTCGCGCTCCTCTGCAGCTCTGTTAACCGAGCGTTAACGGCGCGATGTTTTTATTGGAAACCGCAGGCGGGGCTTTCACGTCACAAACAGGTCGGAAGTAAACGCAGCGGATATGCCAGACTCGTCAACAGCGCCGCCATATTGGGAGGGGCAGTTTTCCATCAAATTAGAATCACGCCGTTAGAAAATGTGAATCGGAATTTTTATTCGTTTGAATTTGTAATGAGTGCAATCAAAAATCTACTTAAAGCAACAAAACAAACTTAAAGGTACATTAGGTAAGATTTGTGTGTGTGGGGGGGGAAAAGATCTTTTCCAGTTTTCAAATGGTTAAACGGGTGGAGATGAAGTATTGAGTATTTTTTCCCCCTCACTAAGCCCACACCCTTTCCAGAAATGTACACAAAGCTCCATCCACAAACATGATGAGGGTTAGCATTACATTAGCAAGGAATTCACCTTCAAATGGTAATCCACTTGCTCGGAGACAACAGCATAAAACAATTATTTTTCACTTCTACATAATTCTCCGTTATTTGTACACGCAAGAAATTAAAAATAGACAATCGCACCTTTAAGTGCGTGTAAAGGAAGGTTGGAAATTCCACACACTAAATTCCTCTCTCGAGCTTTAATAGAAAAGGTTAATATAATAAAACGTCTACTGAAGGATTTGTTTTCTACATGATAATCCATTAAGTTCCTTTCCCACCAGCTTAAAATGTTCTGCTTCTGACCTAGAAACTTCAGTTGGTATGTTTCGTGTAGTTTTACCAGATTGTGTTCGACTTGTCAAACATTGTGTGTGTATAAAATCATCACTTAGCTTCATCACTAGTCACTGGACCTCTTATAAGGCTGTTGTGACCCAAATTAAAGCTGACACACTTTAAGATTTAAACAATAAGTGATGTCTACATTAGTTTATAACAAACATACTAAAAGGTGTTTGCTGTATTTAACTATAAGACATGACTGATCTAGCCAAGCTGAGCTACAGCACACTGCCTTAGCCAGTTTGAAGGTCAGCTTTTATTTATTTATTTTAAATATACATATTTCTTAATCACCGGGTCATCTACAGACAAGCGGATCGCCGTCCGAAGACCCGAAAGTGGTTCTTGTACATATCCTTTCGCACATATCATCACTCTTCATGTTAACGGTTTTATCAATTTAACAGAATCAAGAAAAGCTGAACTTTAACAGTACGTGGTGTCTGAAGCACGGCCCGTCGTTTGGGAAAGCGTGCGAAAGTTTAACCGCCTCAACAGCCTGGAAATAAATAAATAAATGTGGCGTTAAATATTAAAGCGCTGAGTGACTGGGTGGCGTGATGAAGCAGAGTTATTATTCGTATTATTTATTAACGAATGACGTCATACTTTTATCTGCGAGTTTCACACAATTTTGTGGGGGAAACTAAATAAATAATAAATAAAAGTTAGATCCTGTTCTTACATTACAGCAGTTATACACAAGTTAATTATGCCCCAAAAAAAAAAAGGAGTTTGTTACACGTATGAGAGATAAAACTGATGAATTCATTGCAAATAACTGAACAAAAAGCTTAACAGTTGAAATCCAGATTTATTTGTCAAACGAAGGAGTAAAATCATTAAGAAAACATTTCTACCATCACCACAGCACTAAACCATTAACACACCCCGCCACTAAAAAGGTAAAACTAGATAAAGATCAGTAAAACGCAAGCGGAGTGGGGAATATTTATTAGCAATGACACTTTCACAAGCAAGCCAAAAGAAGTCGCTAATATAAACAGCGAGTAACGAAGGGGGGAGGAGGAGGAGGGGGGGGTTACTAAATACCCACAAATACACAAATCATACAGATGCATACTAAAGAGAAGGGAAACAAACAAACAAACAAACAAAAACAATAATAATAAAGGCAGCATTTCTGAACAGGTGTTTTAGAACAAATTATCAGATTCCAATTTAAGCTTTAATAAAATGCTTCAACTTTTCTATTCTTCGATCTCAATCGCTCGATCGGAGAAACATTCCCCAGCCTGACGCACAGCACGTCTTCACGCCCAACGCTAACGTAAGAATTCAATTCTCCCCAAAAACATTCTGATACCTCTCCCCGAGAGTGTGAAGGGAGTCGAGGTGCGTAAAGTAAGTTTTGGAATAAACATCCGCCAAAAAGAGAGAGCAAGGGGGGGAAAAAAAGAAAAAGAAAAAAAAAAGTCTCGATTGAAAGATTTTGAGAACCCGCAGGTCCGCCAACGGCCGTCTGGCTTTGAATGGAGTCCCCCTTTAAAGCCTCGCGCACCTGCCCCGGTGTACGCCGGCCTCGTCTGACCCGACCTCGCCGATAAAGCCATCCAAAAACAGAGGCCAGAGGATGGTGGGAGGAGCGTGCGCCCCACCCCCCGTCTCCCGAGTGAAGTCCAGAGGGCGTGTCGCCCAGCGAGCCTCCTGCTCTAAAACACAAGCTTCGTAATCGATAGCTGACGGACGTGGCGTTATTATCACTGATGAAGCAGGGGTTGGTTTGGGGGGGGAGGGGGTTGTTAAAGCTGGAAGAAGCCTCATCCTCCTCACCCCCCCTCCCCTGCCCTCAGTATTCCCCCACACACACACTTGCACGTTTACGGGGACACGGATGCAAACCCGAGAATCGTATCGTTGTCGTTGGTGTTAGCTGGATCTGCTGCTGTGCTACGGGAGGAGGGGGAGGAGGTCCCGTGTGGGCGCACGGGAGGGCCTCGACGGCCCCCCCCAACCCCCGTTTTATTGCCCGCATGCAGCTCTGTGGCTCCGATGCCCCAGACCCGGTGGATTCTGGTGGATTTCTAACCCTCGCTGGAACCGAAGTGAACAAACGTGGAAATCCCCGTTCACACCCACGCCGTCCAGCCTTCGTACAGCTGCGCCAGGTTGTCCAGGTTCGTGGCCTCCTTGATGACGTAATCCACCTGCAGATGGAGGAGACACGCCCACCCACGCACACACGGTCAGTACACACTGCTTAACCAGCACTTCGTGTGTAAGATAAAATGAATTAAAAAAAGAATAATAAGAAGAATAGTAAGTGAGGAGGGATAAATGCCTGCTCGGTGACGCTCATTCTCCGGTTGGGGTCCACGTCCCGCCCTTCCAGCTTCGCCTTCACTCTTTTCCAAACACTCACAGCGTACGAGTTCCTCTCTTGAACAGCTAGAAGCAGAGAGAAAAAACACCACAGTTCTCAGCTATATCAAGTAGATAAACTTTCATATGACACAGCTGTCCAAAAATAATCAGCCAAGTTTAGTGCAAACATCCGGGGGGGAAAAAAAAAAAGCTACGGTTATGAACTTCTATCTACTTCCTGTGACGGCTGACCGCTTTAAACTGGAATAAAGAGCCGAGGCGTCCACGAGTCGCACGGAACAGTGTCTCGGCCTCTAATATGGACTTAAATGTTATAAAGACTAACGTTATAAAGGATGAAGTGAAAATAAACACAAAGCATTTCGTC
>NC_071256.1:38898969-38913969 GCF_023375685.1 Ictalurus furcatus
GGTGTCCTCTCCACCCGGTGGGAGTATGACAACAATGCACAGTGAAGCGAGTGCTGTAGGGTAAAACACCCAACTATGCAAAGAAAACACTATTAAAGTTTGATGCGTTACCGCGGCAACAATATTTAAGATGCATGAGGAATCATTTTGCAATTCGACAATCAGCCGCATCTTGACCAAGTTCGAAGCGATTCGGGTAAACATAAAGACAAGTCTGTTGTAAGTCACACTTCTTGCTGCCAGTTGGTGGCGCTATGACAGTGCCTCACAGTACTCGCCAAAAGGGGAAAAAAAATAATCCTAAAAAAAACCAAATATAATATTCTGAGGAACACCACCACTACCACAATTTCCGTTCTAGTCTGCAAGGATTAAAATAAAGGAAACTGCTGTATACATCAATGACATTTTAATTATTATAAACTTTTTTTTTAGGAATGTGACATGATGCCACAAAAAAAAAGGAGTAAGCTTCAGATAACGGTGTGGACAAAACTGAAAAATATTAGTGTTGGGATTTGATGTTCTTAAATAATCTTTAAAAAGAAAAAAAATAATTGTTGACATGACGTGCACCGTCCTGCCTTAAACTGCTGCTTTCTACCAGCTGCCCCACGTTCGACCCCGCCCAGCTACGGTGTGAATCTTTCATTCCCCGTGTATTGTAAGATATAAATAAATAATGCTGGTTAAAACGTTTAAGACCTCTCTATCGTTACGCGACTACTCTTTAAAACACCGCCCTCACCTGGTGACCTGGAGGTAGTGCGCGTCCGCGTCCTCGTCCAGCCCCATGGCGGTGTTGCGGAGGTGAACCTGTAGCGCCTCCCCCAGGCCCTGCAGGGACACGCCGTCTGCACACTGCTCGATCAGAGAGTCCAGTTCAGACAGCATGCTCTCCAGAGTGCTCTCTCCCTTCAGCATGCAGCGCAGAGCTTCGGGGAAGATGATCTGACGGAAGTTGGTGTTCAGCTCCTGCAAAAGCAAGGGGTGCTGTTCAATTCTGGATTCTAGAACGGCACATCTGACGGGTAGCGCAGCTGCACGCGACGGGGTCGACGATGATAAAGTGCAGAGTGTATTCAATTCGAGTTAGGCACAGCGGAACAGCGGTCAGACGCTCACCTGTAGGCAGGTGTAGACCCCGTTGGCCAGGTAGACGGCCTGGGAGGTGTCCTCGGGGCTGAGGATGTCCAGGTCGTGGGACTGGAGCTGGCACTCTTTCAGCAGCTGCACCAGACACGTGACGTTTCCGCTCATGCTGCAGAGCTCCTCCAGAAACCAGGCTCCATCCCGGGACGTCAGCTCCACCAGCTGCTCTCCTGCGCTCGCCGCCGCACCCTCCATCACCAGGTTACGCCTGCAGGAAAAAAGAAGGGGGAGGGAACAAACCAAGGGTCAAAATTCAAAGTTCTTTCTTCTTCTATGGAAGAGCCTTTTTTTAAAGACTTGCCAGGTAAGCGAGAGAGAGCGAGAGAGAGAGAGAGAGAGAGAGACCTGGTAAGAGTGCAGAGGGCGGAGATGATGATCCCGGCCAGGCTGAAGGAGGCGAGCTCGGCGTCCTCGTGCAGGAAGACCTTGATGCAGCGCTCGATCTCCTGCAGCTGCTCCTCGCACACGGGCACGCTCGCTCCCTCCGCCTTCAGCCGCTCCACCTGACGTAGTAAGCGCGTGTTGGTCTCCGCCGCGTGGTGCTGCAGCGCCATCTCCACACTCGACACGAACTGACACGTGGCGGCCGGCGGTTGGGGGGCGAACTGCACCTCGTACCTGGACGCAGAGGCACGACAATGTCGAGAGGTCAGAGGTCAGGGGGTGGTTACTAGCGGACACTTAACACTAGACCTTCAGGAGAACGTTATAGTGGAAGGAATGTAAATGTATGAAACGGTTTGAAGTAGTAATCAGGGCTGGGGATTTTAACTTCAACACTGCAGGGAATCTCAAATTATACATCAAGTTTATTACAATTAAACGTCTTCCACTCCGACGCTTCTTTCATTTAACGACTACAAAAATAATCACTCCGTTTTTACACATTTCTTGCAGCTAGTCTATTCCAGTTTATTTACTGTTATTAACCTTCAGTAAAATATTCCTGTAAAAATTAAATGAACGTTATCTAACCCACTTTTCCCTCTTTATATACTCATAATGTTCATTAATAATTATTCTTCATTCTATAATGAAAATGTTTTCAGGATGTTTTAGTGTTTGCATCAATCTCGTTTGTTTTTTTAATAAAAGAGGATTTGCAGTCTGTCCGTCACTGACCACATCCAACATCACTGATTTTAGAGAGTTATGATACAATATTAAGTCGATGTTCTGTTTGGTTCTAGACCCGCAGTCGGGCAGTCCCGAGCTGTAGATGTGAGGGACTCACCGGTGATAGACGGCCTGGCAGTGCTCCACCGTCATGTCACACACCAGCTCCTCCATCCACTGCTTCCAGGTGTAGACCCTGTGGCGGTGCAGGACGGCGCGTGGGTACAGCAGGGCCACGGTGGCGTAGCTGTGCAGGTGCTCGAGGCAGGTGCGCAGTATGGAGCGGCGCTGCTGCAGGAGAGCGCTCACCTCCGCCTCCAGAGCCTCGCACTGGCTGATCAGGTGAGCCTGACCTGCGTTCTGCAGAAACGCCGTAGCGGGGACGTAGCTGGGCGGACCTGCACGCAGGGGAAGAGGAAAAATACGTTTTAAAAACGACATCGCACTTAGTCAATGACCTCAGCTGGAAATATCAAACCCAAGAAAATAAATAAATAAATAAATAAATAAATAAATAAATAAATAATCAATCAATCAATCAATCAATCAATCAATCTAGCACCGAGGTCCCAACGGGAGCCAAACCCCAGAAGCACAAGGCCGAGTACCGAGGTCTATGGGGCTGCTGATCTCCTGCAGCAGGCTGGCGAGCTGCGTGGCCTCCAGACTCCCAAACGCCGCCTGGTACTGAGAGATCCACTGGTCCAGATCCAACAGCTTGCTCTGGATGGCGTCCTGCACGGTCCTCTGTCTCGACTGCAGCTGCGTGTGCTCCGAATATCTAACACATCACGAGGGACGCGAGAGTTGATTATTTTCCTACAACAGCACGTCCCTGAAGTATTCTCTTCCCTTTACATCGCTGCAAACCGCTAGAAATATACGTTATCATACATAACCCTGAAAACTGAAACGGACGCCTTCTGACCAACCGGAATCCAGTTTCATTTACTGACCTGTGCTCCAGCGTGTGGATGGGGTGGTCCACTCTGCTGTCCGCTCCCTCCAGGAACTCCATCTCCTCCAGCAGCTTGCCCTGCGCCTTGTCCACCTGAGCGAGATGCTCCTGCAGGCTCAGGTACTCCTCCACGGCCATCTCCACCTGAGGCAGAACCGCCTGCATCTCGTCACGGTTCTTGAACCAGTTCACCTGCGCACAAAAAGCAACAACTGAGGGTTGAGCGTGCGGTGTACAGTATATAGAGCACAGTACAGTATTCATCTGCGGCCATTTCACACGTTGCCATGGAAACACCACGTCTGGACTCTCACCTTGATCTCGGCTACGCGTGAGGAGAACAGGCTGCGCGTGATGTCCCTCTCCATCTCCCTCTTGCTCTGCTTGTTCTCGGCCTGCTGTCCTCCTCCTCCTCCGTACACGGCCCCGGCGAACCCAACCTCTCCGCCCGCCGTCCAGTCCACCAGGGGGTCATACACAAACGCCTCCAGCAGGGTCAGGAGGGTCTCTCTGCCCCGACGCATCATCTGAATCACCTGAGGCACAGGAAGAGGAACCAGATGGTCAGAAACAACCAGAGCAGAACCGCGTCTTGGAGAAGGCTAACGAGACGGGTTAACCTCTCACCTGTTCGCAGGACAGTCTGAAGATTCCTTCCACTCCCGTCACTCCTAAAGCCGTCTCGATGTTGTGCGTCATGCGGAACGGAACCTTCTCAGGAACCCTCAGACTTTTCCCTGTTACCCCACACACACACACACACACACACACACACACACACACACACAGTGTCCATCAGGCGTTTGGCAGAAACGGCAGCAGGACTCCGAGCGTTACCTGCACAGGTGAGCGACTGACCTTTCTCGAAGCAGACGTTGTAGTCGATGTGCACCACCTCGCCGGTCGTCATGTCGATCAGCACGTTGTCCAGGTGACGGTCTCCTAAACCGATGATATAACCCACCATTGACATCACTGCAGTGGACCTGGCATACAACTGGGGGTTGGGGCACACGGAGACCGAAAATTAATAACATGAGAGAGAGAGAGAGAGAGAGAGAGAGAGAGAGAGAGAGAGAGAGAGAGAGAGAGAGAAGAGGAGGAGGAGGAGGGTGGTTGGATTCCCTCTTGAAAGCCTGCACAGGTAAGAGAAGAAGCCACGCTCACCTGTGTGACCCTCCACCACTCGCTGGGCGTGGTACACGAGCACCACAGCTCCTTGGCCAGCAGGTTAGGGGGCGTGGCCTCCATCAGCTCCCGCAACACGTCCCTCATGACGCTGAGCGGCCAGTCACGGCGCGACACGTCCAGGCTGAGACCCACCGCTTTCAGAGCCGGCCCGATCTTACTGTAGTAGAGCTCGCTGGGGCGCGGAACCATGGGCAGGTTCTGTGGCTGCTGGAACGAGTCCTGAGCCTGAAGTTCACAAAAAATTAATACTTTTTTTTTTTTTTTTTTTTTTAAATAAACCCCATCAGAGAATAAGCATACTACTGATAACTGTTTGAGAAAAAGATCTTAAAATAATTCCCAGCAACACAGCAGTGCTGCGTTTAAAAAGAAAAACCGTTCGATGTTTGTTTAATGTCTAGAAACTTGATTATTTTATAATATTTTAAAAAAATGAAAAGAAATTTAACATTGAAAGGGAAACATTTTTAAATCGAATATTTTTTTTTCTACAATTTTAACCGATTAAAAAACTCTAAGATCAAATAAACCTCCATATCTTTTCATTTTGCAAGAGAGAGAGAGATGACGTCACTCAGGACACCTGCATTACATCATGATAATTCACAGCCTTACTTTATTTACCGGAACGTTTTTCGCTGCTAGCTTTGTTTTAAATAAAGCTCAGAAGGCGGCGTATAGGTGCATTAGAACGATGATGTGTGATGAGTTGTGAGATATTGGACATATTTCCAACTCTGACTTTATAACCCCCCGCGTTCCGTGTGTTCGAGCAGCTCAGTAGATTAGACCCTTCAGTAAAGGAAACAACTCCAGCGTGTACTTTAAGCCCAGTGGTCCTGCATCAGCGACCTTATTCTCTACTTTTAGGAATTTCCTGGAAAGCTGTTTGATTTTATTTATTTAATCATTACATTATTGTGAATGAAACTAAAGAAATCTGGCAGGGACTCTACAGGAGCGAGCGAGAGAGGACACGAGCGAGCGAGACAGACCTTCTGAGCCTGAAGCACAGCCTCGCGCTGCTGCCAGCGCTTGTAGAGGCCGAACAGAGGCGTGGCTCCGTCCACCCACTGGATGAGACCCGAGCGAGTGCCGAGGGGCGTGACCGAGTAGTGACGGGCGTGGAAGCGTGGACTCTCCTGCTGGTTTACTTTAGTGAACATCGTGTTCACTATGGACAAGAACTGCATGATCCTCTCATCTAAATGCAAATCCTCCAAACCTGAGAGAGAGAGAGAGAGAGAGAGAGAGAGACACACAGACAGACAGAAGGAAGGAGAGAGAGAGAGGTGGAGCCTTCATAATAAATTCCATTATTTAACAATTATTTAAATATAATTCACCTAATACGTTGACAAAAGAGCGTCACATTTAAAAATAAAATTATAAAATGAAATATGTCTTGAGTAATTTTAAAAACACATTCATTGGAGTCGCCCAAGAAATCCAATTGACTTCCTTCATGTAAATAAAACACGTTTTTAACAAAGTGACAGATTTCTACAGGAAACACACACACAGAGAGAGAGAGAGAGAGAGAGAGAGGGAGGGAGGGAGGGGGAGAGAGCAAGAGAGAGAGAGAGAGGGGGGGAGGAGAGAGAGAGAGAGAGAGAGAGAGAGAGGGGGGGGAGGGAGGGAGAGAGAGCAAGAGAGAGAGAGAGAGAGAGAGAGAGAGAGGGGGGGGGGAGGGAGAGAGAGAGAGGGGGGGGGAGGGAGGGAGAGAGAGCAAGAGAGAGAGAGAGAGAGAGGGGGGGGAGAGAGAGAGAGAGAGAGAGAGAGAGAGAGAGAGAGATTGAGAGAGAGAGAGGGGGGGGGGGAGGGAGGGAGAGAGAGAGAGAGAGAGAGAGAGAGGGGGGGGGAGGGAGGGAGAGAGAGCAAGAGAGAGAGAGAGAGAGAGAGAGAGAGAGAGAGAGAGAGAGAGAACCATGCGAGATCTCTCCTGACTGACCTTTGAAGAGGTACGGGTAGTTTTTCCCGTCAGAGCCGAGGAAGTAAAGTTTTTTGGGCTTGGTCTTGGTGGGCAGGATGGTGATGGTGTTGCCGACGTTGTGGATGGTGACGGTGTCGGTGGCAGACACCTCTCCTGGAAGAGCCATCTCCGTGTGGGTCATGGAGCCCAGGCGAGGACTGATCTCCTCCAGGCGCAGGAGGTAACTCGCTCGCTTCTGAGCTCGCTGCTGCAGACTCAACATGATCTGGTACAGGACGAGGAGCAGAAGGGGTGGCAGCGAGCGTGCACACACACACACACACACACACACACACACACACACACACTTAGTTTTCTTTTTCTAGCATAGAACTCTAAAATTGTGTAGGATGAAAGGTATAAACAAAAAAAGAAATAAAAGGAAAAAAAGAAAGAAAAATACCAGAAACAACAAACAATAAAAAGAACAAAAACAAAAAGAGGGATGGAGTAAAAAGAAAGAAACACGAACAAGACCGTAGAAAAAGAAATAGAAAAACAAAAAAGTAACAAGAAAGAATGAAAGGCGAAGAGAGAAAGAAGAGGAGAGAAAAAAGAGAAAAAAAAAAAAAAAAAAGAAACTGCATCGCAACATCAGGTTCCAGCATGCAAATGTAACAGGGCTGAAGTTCTGACCTGTTTGAACGGAACCCAGCTGTTGGCGGGGTTGGCTGGGTTCTGCGGGTTCCTCAGTCGCTCCAGAGCGCTGTAAATGGCGTCTCCATACGTCTCCTGGAACCACGTCTCGTGAGGAGTCTCCGCGGCGGCGGCGGTGATGCTGCGCACATGATCCAGAGCGAAGACTACGGGCCGCATCAGCGCCGAATGTTTCTCCCTCATGATGGCCACCTTCTCCTCCCTGAAACATCACCACACCACGGGTCAGAGGAACATCAGCACCGCGCCACGGGTCAGAGGAACATCAGCATCGCGCCATGGGTCAGAGGAACATCAGCATCGCGCCATGGGTCAGAGGAACATCAGCACCGCTCCACGGGTCATTATACTGACCCAATAACATTTTCAAAAACCCACAGAGTGTGATCAGAGCTCTTACTTGCGCAGCGTGTTGTTGTTCTGGACTCTCTTGACTTCGTCCTCGAGCTGCTGGATCCTGCGCAGAACGTGCATGTGCTGCTGCTGCAGGACTCCCAACCACAACTCGTCCCACAGCACGGTGACCCTGCGCAGCTCCCCAACCAGCATCTGCACCTACACACACACACACACACACACACACACACACACACACACACACACACAGTGTGAAGGTCGGCAGGTCTGAAAAATGGCTGCCTTACACAACGTTCACTCAAGATTAGCCCCGCCCACGCTGAAGAAGAATAGCTGGAGAATTACCAGAGTAACTTAAAGTGCTCCTGTTTCAGTAACAGGGTTAATTCTCTGGGGCAGGTATAGGCCAATCGGTACAGGGGCAGGGATTAGGGTCAGGGTCTCTGGGACAGGGTTTATGGCAGGCATCGTACCTGTTGGACCATGGTGGGGTTAGCTGCGGAGAGCGTGTCCACGATCTTGCTGTAGCAGTCCTGCATCATGGCCTGGTCCTCGATGGAGCAAAGTCCCAGCTCGTCTCCTCGCCCGCTATCCTGAGACGCAGGGGGACTCCCGCCTTCACCCTCCCCCCCACACAGATCCTCGCCCGGCATGTTCCCCAACAGAGTGGGCAGAGCCGAGGGCAGCTTCGTACCTGCTACACACACACACACACACACACACACACACACACACACCCCGAAATCAGATCTACAAAATAGCAGCAACCGTATATCTGTAGTACGGTTTAGTATTGTAGTGTCGAGGTATGGGACGGGGACGAGGCGGAGTGCTGCTTTCCTCACAAAATAATTCCAATCTTCTTGCTCGAAAAATCAAACTGTACAAGGTAGTGTGTAAGTGTGTGTACCTGCGGTCTGAGCCTCGCCCCCGAGTGAGATGGAGCCGACGATAGCGGGGTAGAGGATGAGGTGAGGGGAGTCCTGGGCTACGCGACACAGCAGGCTGCAGATGCTCTGCCGGATGTAGGCCTCGGGGTGGTTCAGTCTGGAGAACAGCTGCGGGATGATGCCTTCAAAAATAAACAAACACAGCAGGACAGTCACAACACAGTTCCTACTTCAGGAGTCTCGCAGATGGTCCACAACATTAAATGCAACTATAAACGGTTAAAAAGTATGACACGTCATTTATAAGTTAAAAACGGCACTTGTGGAATAAGAGGTATGAAACGCTCCGGGACGTGCCGCTGTAGGAAACTCCTCAGCTTCAGGGTGTTGAGAGGAACTCCACTTCAAACTACCTTGTCGTTGATTAGTTTCCTACAACAGTACACACCCCACGGTCGTGGTTTAATCCTCGCATGGGCCACGGTTCTCACCTCTCCAGGGCGCGGTGGGCGTGGAGGCCAGCCCGAGCTCCAGCCCCTCCCTCAGCTCTCCGGCGTGCTTCACTAGCAGGCGCAGCAGGCGCAGAGTCGCCATCACGATCACGTCGTCGCTGCTCTGCTTACTGCTCTGAGGGTTCAGCAGAAGTTTGGGGTCGTCCTCGTCGATGGGCGTCTGCAGGAGAGGAGCGGAGCAGGTCTGAGCCACGCCTCAGGAGAAAGTGCGGCTTTATTCTAAACAATGACGAGGACGATGAAGTTACTCACCTGTCCGGCGTTGAGCTTCAGGAAGGTGAAATAAGCCCTGCAGGAGACACGGTAGAGGCTGAAGATGCGGTCCACCACCCGCCTCCACACCCGGATCAGCCCCTCCGTCACGCCGTCCTCCACCTCCGCCAACCACGGGCACGAGCTCAACAGCTGCCTCCAGATCACGTCCACCATATCGTCCTCGTCATCCTCTTCGTTCTGCAGAGCCATGTCCTCATCCTGGGGACGGACACACGCATAAACCCTCAACGGTTTATTATTTATATTAGTCAAAGTCCGGCAATCTCTTACTGTGGAACACGTGACAGGAGAGCGGCATCACGGCATAAATTATAGAAGAGCCAATCAGGTTACAATATGCAAATGTCTTGAGCAATACCGGTTTTAATAGTGAAGGCAGAGGGTAAACTTTTCATCTGCATATTCGTATAATCTCAAAAAAATAAAGAAAGAAGAATAATAAAATTAATTAATAAAAAAAGTGTGTAGCTCCTTATTTAAAAACGTTAGCTAGCACACAAAGTCACCCAAAATTAAAGTTATAAAATACATCAACCAATCAAGTTGCAGTATGAAAATGTCGAGCAACTCCAATGTACAAAAAGTAACTATGTTCTTTGTCTCACATACATCCCTATACATCCCTATACAGCTCTATACATCCCTGTACAGCTCTATACATCCCTGTACAGCTCTATACAGATCTATACAGCCCTATACAGCTCTATATATCTCCATAGAGACATAGATATGTAGATACATAGAGATTACAAGAAAACTTGAATTTTGCTCAGCTTTTAAACTCATGGCTCCGATTCATTTTCCTTCTTCTTCTTCTTAACTAAATCAGCAGTCATAGATGAACATTTGGGAAACTAAAATTCTACCAATTAAGGTAAAAATCCAGAACCAAACAACTTTCAGAAACAAAAATAAATAAGAATAATAAACACAAAAATCCTCCCCCAGAGACATTTATAAAACCAGGATTTTTGGAGATAGAGGAAAACTTAAAAGCCCCCTCCCAAGCAGAAAAGTAAAGTTTTCCTGCTAAAAATGATGAAGTTACATCGATCACGTCCACACACACACACACACACACACACACACAGCACTGAAAGTCCTTCACGTGCAGAAACGTGGAGCTTTTTTTTTTTTTTTTTTAGTTTCAGCCACATCACAGCGCGCCACATCCTGCATTTCCCCACCTGAATTCCAGCTGGTCGACACATGGCCTGGCCCAGGATGCTGAATATGGTCTCCTTGTCCTCGTCGTTGGTGCCAGACGGCAGAAGCTCCTCGATCTCCTTCTTCTCTCCCGGCAGCAGAGGAACCCCTTCTCCTTGACTAGAGAAACGAGCAGGACGTGATGTTACACCGCTGACCAGGAGAGGTACGTTATTATAAAACAGTCTTTAGAGATTTAACACACACACACACACACACACACACACACACACACACACACACACACACACCTTGCATTATCGACGACTTTCCGGCCCCATCTGTATGCCCAGCTCGCTAAAGCAGCCCAGGATTTGGCCACTTCAGGCGCCTGGCTAGCAGAGAGCTGGTACAGCTGGCCCAGGACAAAGTCCGCTTCCCCGACTCCTACACTCACTGACGAGAGGAGAAACAACACTAGAGGAGCAATCACGGACAAGGCTCGCACGCTACATGACATTTCACCAGGAGAGTTCTGCCTTCTACCGAAATAAACACGACCTCTCCATGTCTAGCTGCACTGGTCTGTGGAGGAAGGAGAAATGAACGGGACGTATAGCGTGCAGAAACGCAGCTATTTTTATCAATCTGCAGGACTGTCTCAGTGTGTATCCTGGGAAACTCATCATCTGTGCGTCATTTAAATGTTAGTTTTTACACTGAAGGGTCGCAGGGTGCACATGTAGCAGCAGGGGCGGAGCCAACAGAGCAATCTGCTTAGCGAGCTAGCTGTCATTATGCAGTACGAGAGCGGCCTCTAGAGGCGAAATAAAAACCATCACTGACATTTAGTTGCGTTATTTGAAGTGTTTTTTGATTAATTTTGTGTCTTCTTTACTTCAATATTTATCAATAGTTAACATACGTTAATATTTATATATCGTATGTTTTCACGGTACAGTAAGCACTGTATTTTCGTAATAAATTTCAACAATATTTCACTCCGAGTGTCGTGTTTTCATCCAGTATCGATTTTAAAAACTAAAATCGCTTCTCGGCAGGTACCGCCCAACTTAGTCAAGGGTAAAACCCGTTATGGGTCGACCTCTATAACGTAGCGTTGATCTGATTTAACATGCGTGCTACACAACGCAACACATCGTGATATAAAGTCTAACCTAACGCGATACATTCCGTGACGTTACACAACGTACACCAACTTATGTAAGAATGTAGCGTGGAGAAAAGAGAAGCTGTGTGCGCAGTACATGGAGGCAGCAGGTACCTGTGGTCTCGGTGGTGATGCGCAGTATACCCTGCTCCTCCACGGGCAGCTCCAGCAGGGCGGTGATGTTCTTGCTGAGGGCCGACGGTGGTCCGCTGCTGTTTCTCTTCACCGCCTGTTTGAGCTGAGGCGTCAAGTCCTTCCAGTCGGCCAGCAGCCACTTACACAGCGTGAGGATGGAGCGGCAAGCGGCGCGCTCGCACTTCCCCGAGCGGCAGTAGGAAAGCGCACACGAGCTCAGCATCTCCATAGCAGCCACAGACTGACCTGGGGGTAGAAGGCGGGGTTTCTAGTGTTCGTAGAAAAGACCGTGGACGCTTAAACGCACATATGATTAACATATGACCCAGGATAAACTTTTTTTTTTTTAAATATTGAAATATATAAAATGTAAAATGCCCGTGTACGCGTGTGTTGCCATCTTGTTATACCTGCAGTGAACAGCACTTTAGCCCTCTCGATCTTCAGCTCAGGTCCCCATTTCTCCCCCACTGCGCCCTCTAGGGACAGCTGCCTGAAGCTGTGCACCAGGTCCGAGGGCTCCGGGTCGTCGTCGTCGTCGTCTGCGGACGGTTTGCTGCACTGAGCGAGGAGGCGCGTGGCCAGAGCGAGGTTCCCCTGCTTACGAGCAAACTTGACCGCCGTCAGACACAGCTCCACCAGGTGAGAGTCCACAGGACTAGACACGCCTACAGCAGTTTATTAAAAAAATATATCATTAAAACACGACGACGTCATCGACCGTTACCATACCGAGGAATCAGAACGAAAACAAACGAAAGACACGGACGTCAAACACAATCCAACCTCTGAGCTTTAGGAAGAGCTGCCTCTGAAACGTGCTGTACCGGAGCGCGTGGAGCCACGGCTGAACGTCCTGCTGCTTACACGTGCTCAGAGCGTCGCTGAACAGCGGGATCAGACATTCCTAAAGACGGAAACGACATCGTTAGCGACGCGTTACGGGATCCGCGGTAAAACGAACACGGCGTACGGCCGCGCCTGCCTGACCTCGGAGGGGTGCTGACTGCACAGCGAGGTCTCCAAAGAGCTGGTGCAGTGGAGCTGCAGCGTTCCCAGGGTGGGCAGCGAGTCGCACAGGGTGAGCGTGGACAGACGCAGGGGTCCCAGAGCGATCCGGCCCGTCTGCTTCAGGTACTTCACCAGAGTGCTGACGAGGTTGACGGGAAAAGGACATTGAGACGGTGGGTTCCACGAGGGTTCTCCAGATGGTTAACGGTTACTAAAATCGTACTAGATTGAACCGGTACTACAGTGGGTAAATTTGAGCAGTTAACGGAACTCACTCTGATGAAGGAAGAACTTTCTGGTCCTGCTCGTGACCGGCTGATGTGATGGCTCCTACAGCGCTCCTCAGCAGCTGAACCTCGATGGCCTTCTGCAGCTCTGAGGGATCAGGACTGAGTACAGCAGGAAGGAGCCGCTTCAGATCTGTAAGCGCACACACACACACACACACACACACACACACAGTTCAGGCAAGTTCCCCATCACGAAGCCCATCAGGTAATCAACAATTAAGCGTTTCACATATTAAACTGGAAGTTTCAGGGGAAGGTAAACTGAGCACTTCCAGAAGCTGAGATCAGGATCATCAGATCATCAGTACCTAGTTTGTCCTTCGTGTTGGAGTTGAGGAGGCCGTAATCTTCTCCAGGAAGCAGCTCCAACTGCACACGGCATTCTGGGAAATCTCCGTCCTCGAACCTGCTCAGAGCTCTGACCCACACACACACACACACACACACACACACACACACACACACAGAGATCAGAACCCACAGGACGTCCTGTATAAGCCTTGTGCGCGACACTGGACGTTAGAGTGCTGCTCACTTGACGTAGTTGAAGTCGGTCTTGAGGTTGACGGTGGCCGAGCTGTTGCTGTTCTTTTTAAGCGCCATCACGCTGGCCTGCCACTCCTGCACCGACGCCCAGTCGCTCAGAGCCACGTAACACTCGCACGCCTTATTGGCCAGGAAGTTCAGGACCTCAGAGGAACACTCGCTGGACTTCAACAGCACCGTCTTCTTAACGTCTCCTACACACAGACACACACACACAGAGAGAGAGAGAGAGAGAGAGAGAGAGAGAGAGAGAGAGAGAGAGAGAGATACAAAAGGAGACTGTCAAATTAATGTCAAGTCTGAAAGAATTTCCTCACGTTTTAAATCTCACCCATTTTACATTTTTAACGGCGCCGTTCCACCGCACGGTACAGCTCGACCAGACTCCGCTCGCTTTTTTGGGGATTTCCACTGTGGGTAGTACCTGGTAGCTTTTTTTGGATACCAACTTGACTGTGTTAAAGCAAACTCAGAAACGTAACGCGAGTCGAGCAGTACCGCGGAGTGGAAAAGTGACGTGTTTTTTAAATAAAAAAAATGAAAGATAAAAAACGTCTCACCGTTTCCTGTATGTTTTGGACTGGAGCTGTTGCCTGTGCCCGAGTTGGCGAGCTTCAGTAAGGATCTGTCGAAGCCTTTGATGGAGCAGTCGACCCCCGTGACAGCACACAGCTGCTCCTGATATTCCAGAGCCGCTTTCTCGAACCTAGGACGCGTCGGGATACAGATTTACTGCAAGCGTCCGCTGTTATCTACTCGAATATCTGTTTAATAAACTGAACACGTGATAGACTTTCAAAGTGGAATTAGGTCGTCTTCAGCACAGCACGCTTTGACACAATTACTTTTTTTTTTAAAGGGGGGAGGGGTCATAGCAAACTAATGAAAACAACCACCCTAATCTGTGCACTAAACGGTGAATGTTTAAGTGTAACTCACTTCCCCTCGGCCTGCAGGGCTACGGAGCCCACCCACGCCAAGCTCTTCCCCATGTGGGCCGAACTCCACGCTGCCAAACCCTGGATGGCTTCAGGACAGCGCAGCTCACACAGAGCCTCCACCAGCATGGTGATGGGAACCTCCATCTCAGGGCCCTGCAGGAACAGTGGAGACCAGGACGTGACTCAAATTACACCTGTGTTTCGGCATTCGTTTAATCGAAAGCGTCTGACGAACCTGCGCGCTGCTGTTCTTGATCTCGGTGAGCAGGTCGAAGCCGTGGCGGATGGTGACCGCCGGCTGGCCGGACATGAGCCCCACCCTCATCAGAGCCAGGCGGATCCTCGTCAGCCAATCCTGGCAAGTCTGACGGTTGGTGTGGAAAAAGGTTCTGATGCCCTGGAGAACAGGAGGAGAGGGTGCTTTTAAGTAGGACAAAAATAAATAAATAAAAGTGAAGGAAAGTGAGACAGGTGTCGCAGGTGTCTGTTACCTTGGGCGGGGCGGTGAGGGCGTTGGCGCAGCCTTCGTAAGCGTTGTACATGAGCTTCTCGAGGTTCTCCAGGAACTGCAGCAGCAGAGCCAGGCGGAGCTGGTTGGTGTGGTGACCTTCATCACTCTCTCCTCCACTCCACTGACTCAGCTCCTGTTCACTGTTCAGACTGTGAGCCGCCAGACTGC
>NC_071256.1:38923969-38948969 GCF_023375685.1 Ictalurus furcatus
GAAACATCAGATTCTCCAGTCAACTCTCTCCAGCCTAGACGTCAGCGGAACGGCTCTGCGCTGGGTGGAATCCTCTCTCTCAGACAGACCCTTCAAGGTATTGTGGAGGGAAGGAGCTTCTGAAACTCAGCAACTCTTCAACTGGCATTCCACAGGGGTCAGTTCTGGGTCCACTGCTCTTTTCTATCTACACTACATCTCTAGGGCAGGTGATTGAGTCTCATGGCTTCTCACATCATTGCTATGCTGATGACACGCAGCTCTATTTGTCCTTCCAGCCTGACGATCCATCCGTCTCTGCACGCATCTCTGCTTGCCTGTCGGACATCTCGGTCTGGATGAGCGAACACCACCTTAAGCTCAACCTGGCAAAATCTGAGCTTCTCATCATCCCATCCTGTCCCTCAATCAACCACAACCTCACTGTACAGCTCGGCTCAACCACACTCGAGCCAACCAGGACAGCCAGGAACCTTGGGGTGATTCTTGATGACGGCTTGACCTTCACCTTCCTACCTCAACTCTCTCCGGAAGGCTCAAGTTCCCTCACGCAATCTGTGATTGGTTAACGACCGACGTTTAGTAGTACCTACTCAGTGTGGCTCAAGGTCCTTTTCCAGAACCTTCAAACTAACTGTTCCTTAGTGTGGGAATGAACTTCCAACCTCGATCGCAGAATCTGTCACCATCTTCAGCTAAAGACCCACCTCTTCCGTGGGCACTTAACCAACCCCTAAAAACGCCAAACCCACAATATTTATAAAAAAATAATTAAGTAAAAAAAATGTTAAAAACCCACAACAACTTGCTCTGGCTCTTACCCCTCAATATTTCGCTTTGCTTGTATTTCCTCATTCATAAGTCGCTTTGGATAAAAGCTTCTGCTAAATGAATAAACAAACAAAATCCAAGATGGCGGAAATTTTCGCAGAGTCATACATTTTGGACGCACGATTCAAAAGTTCTAAACGTAAACACACTTCCAAATAAGGTCCAAATTTGACCCGATGGTGGCGCTAGAGGTTGGCATCACCGTAGAATTTTCCCCCACTATTAATAATCATAACACCCTTTTTAAATCATGATAATACATAAATAAATAAATAAGCGACAGAAAGTTTAACCTGCAAGTCAAGTGCATAAGAACCGGAATTTTAAACGTCGCGTAACTAAACACTCGTTCGGTGGCTTCAACGTCACGTTTCCTTCGACACGTCCGTAAGATCCGTGTAAAGGAAGTGAAATCGGATGCTGCGTACGTGCGTGATACTCACATCAGTGACGTACGCCTCGGTGATGGGCGGACCCCGGATGGGGTTGAAACGCTCCCCGATGCTGCGCACCACCGTGCTGAAGACCCGCAGCAGAGCCGCCAGTTTGGGCAGGGACACGGCGGGCGGGGGGACGTCCTCGTCTACCGCCTCTCCCGACACCACGTGGCTCAGGTCCTGACAAAACACCACGAGTCAGAACAGGAAGGAAGAAAAACACGCGTAGGCGTGGCCTGTTTTACTTCAAATGAAACAGTGAGAACTAAACACGCCTCAATCTAACCACATGAAAATCAGTTTTAAAAAAAAAAAATCAAGTGCACGGCTGCCTACAAGCATCGCGCTCGGATCAGATCAGCAACACGCGCTCGGATCAGATCAGCAACACGCGCTCGGATCAGATCAGCAACACGCGCTCACTAGACTAGCTACCGACGCTCACCGGAGACACGGCCATCTCCTCAGAGCTTTATTTATTTTTCTTCATAACGTCTCTGAAACATTTAACGAGGGGTCGAATACGACCGTAGAAGACAACCTCACCGTCGTCTTATCTATTTCTAGCGTCCCCTTTTGCCTTAGCAAGATCATTGAATATTGTACTAAATATCCGTTTGAAAAATCGTGATCTTAACAAAAACCAGGTTACCTCTGCGTATGCTTCCATGTCTTCCAGAAACTGCCCCAACAACGTCGTAGAAAAGGCCAAATCGGCCACCCAAAACTGTTCCAGACTCTGTAGCCAGCCTGTCCACACACACACACACACACACACACACACACGGGGTTTACGATACACATCTTGATAAATGAAAGCATAAACTGACACATTCTCTCTCTTCTTACCCGACACCTGCAGAGTGAGAGACTGTTTCTGTGTGTGGTCGATGTGCCACCCCACCAGGATGTCCACTGTGTCCTGAGGAGAACAAAGTCAATAATTAGCCAGGCTGTCCCCGAGCCGCGGGGCAGGGTGGGGCGGCGTGTAAACGAGCGCTGCTTACTCTGAAGTTGGTACTGAAGATGTGCGGGTAGCAGCGAGCCACCAGCAGGATGCACTTCACGCTCTGACACAGCAGCTCGGGCGTGTCCAGGTTCTCCAGAATGGACTGGAGGCTGCTCATCACCAACTGCACGGAAAAGTAAAGGATTTAAAACGGACACGGCAGAAGGACGTGCTACTAACCGCACGCGGAGGAGAGCCGGCTTCCTGATGAGCCATGTTCAAAGTACAACATCAGTACGGATTCCCGTAGCGCCGTCGTCCGATCTAGCTCCGCTACCCCACATGTGGGATGATTAATTCATGTTTTGACCAGCGACGCCATTTTAAGAACCGAACGTTCCTGTAAATATGCCTCGATAATATCTCCAGACCACCACTATTTAAAATTCATGATTAAAATACAAATAAAACCATTTTCAATTCAAAACCAGAGCTTTATCGTTATTATTTCAGAATAAACATCATACCAGTGATACCTCCATAGCATTTTTCTTTTTATCCAGACCAGGTATGAATACATGTTTTTATATATATATATATATATATATATATATATATATATATATATATATATATATATATATATATATATATATATATATATATGTATCTTTTAAACCCACATAATCATACAAAGGAGTTGTTTCACATGGTTAGAAGATTTATTTATTTAGATTGCGCAATAGCCGTCATGGACGCGTCCCGGCGCCGCACGGTACCTGCATGACGGGCGAGAACGCTTTCTTCTCCCCGGCCGTCTCCAGAGCCTTGTACACGGCCACCAGGTAGAGCAGCTTCACCTCGTCCTTACTGCAGCTGCTGAACTTCACAAACATCCACCTGAAGACCTTCTCGGCCTCGTAGCTGAGGGCGGCGCAGAGCAAACCCAGGCAGCAGGCCGCTTCCTGTCGCAGCTCATGGAGGAGTTTACTGCTGTAAACACACACGTTTTTAATGGAATAAATACGTTAAATGAACCGACCGGATACGTGAAGACCGTTTCAGGCAATCATGGACTTATTTTCATAAGCATTAAATAATTTATATACGCCATTTTATATCGTTATAGACAAAAATCCGAATAACAAACAATCTGACCCGTGTGTGAAGTTTGCTTTAAACAGATTTGTAGTATTAAAATAATAATAATAATAATAATAATAATAATAATAATAAAAAAAATACCCACAGGCAGCCGATTGAGGAGAGCATTTACATAAATTTGAATATTCATGAATGAGCAACATACTGAAGCAGTCCAAGTGGAGCGTGGAAGCTAGATAATGGCGACAATTTGTAATAAAACTTTAACACCCCAAAATTTCTGTTATTTACCTTCAATTTTTCTATCAACAATATTTACACAAACAATAAATAAACAGCTTCCTATTCACTATATACGCTCCCTACATGGGGTATAACAGCACTGTACGACCAATCAGATTCACAAACAGGTTCTGCACGCCATGTTCAGGGAAGAATTAAAGTATTGGCACCCTCAGCTTTGTTTTGGTCTCGTGAGCAGGAAAGGTGCAACAGTGTCTTGATATTTTATGGAGAGAAAAAAAACAGCGCTATAAATGTTTAAATAAAATAAAAATATTATTTTAAAAATGTATAAATAAAAACAACTAATACAATGAGCTGTGTGTGTCATTACGTAGTAGTTTCTCAGTAGAACATCGCTACAAAACACCAAAATTTAGACACCACCATGTTCTCTTTAACTCAGGGGTTTTCATATTAATCAAAAAAACTCAGCATTCTTCCAAAGATAAAAATATATATTCCACACCTTTCATTCAAAATGTCATTCAGGGTGTTCAGAATGGTATCCAACTGTTTAACCAGGACCTGTAACAAACAACCATCAGATATTACCAGAAATAATCAGAAACACATCCACCAAACCAAGCAAGATCAGCCCCAACACTACAAACGACTCAGCAGAAAACACCATCGTGTCGCTCGCAGGGACGGATTGGTGCTGGGTGCCAAAACTTACCACCTTGTTTTCGGAGTGCACGATAAGTTCCCTCATTTGTTTCAAGGTAGCCAGCCTGCGGTCCCGGTCGTCCTCCCGCGACATCCTCCGCAGAAGATTGGCGAGCCGAGACTCATCAGAATGAGCCTGCGGTCGGTCTGAGAGGGCGAGAGAGAGAGAGAGAGACAGGGCGAGAGAGAGAGACAGAGGGCGAGAGAGAGAGAGAGACGGGGGGAGAGAGAGAGAGAGACGGGGGGAGAGAGAGAGAGAGACGGGGGGAGAGAGCGAGAGAGACGGGGGGAGAGAGCGAGAGAGACGGGGGGGAGCGAGAGAGACGGGGGGGAGCGAGAGAGACGGGGAGACGGGGGGGGAGCGAGAGAGACGGGGGGAGCGAGAGAGACGGGGGGGGAGCGAGAGAGACGGGGGGGGAGCGAGAGAGACGGGGGGGAGCGAGAGAGACAGGGGGAGCGAGAGAGAGAGAGAGAGACAGGGGGAGCGAGAGAGAGAGAGACAGGAGGAGCGAGAGAGACAGGGGGAGAGAGAGAGAGAGAGACAGGGGGGGAGAGAGAGAGAGAGACGGGGGGGAGAGAGAGAGAGACGGGGGGGGAGCGAGAGAGACGGGGGGGGGAGCGAGAGAGACGGGGGGGAGCGAGAGAGACAGGGGGGAGCGAGAGAGACAGGGGGGAGCGAGAGAGACAGGGGGGAGCGAGAGAGACAGGGGGGAGCGAGAGAGAGAGAGAGACAGGGGGAGCGAGAGAGAGAGAGACAGGAGGAGCGAGAGAGACGGGGGGAGCGAGAGAGACGGGGGGAGCGAGAGAGACGGGGGGAGCGAGAGAGACGGGGGGGAGCGAGAGAGACGGGGGGGAGCGAGAGAGACGGGGGGGAGCGAGAGAGACGGGGGGGGAGAGAGGAGGAAAGGAGAGAAAAATGAGACACTCGCAGTGTTACGTCGGCGCTCTACAAGTCATGTTAAAAACTGCCGTAACAATTTAATAAACTGATTTACCAGATTATCCGTAATGCAGGTTTTTTTATTATTTAACCCCACAACGCTTTCTTGTCTGACATTAATCTCAGCTTTAGTTAAGAGGAACTAGGCTAATTAACAATAAATTAAAAAAAGGTATAAATAGGCTTTTTTTTAAATATATATAAATAACCTGGCAGATATGTAGAACACGAACGACGGATTACACCATAAGCAAAAGCGTGTTAAGTCGCCGTTTGGATGCACTTCCTGTCAGTCCTTTTATAGACTCTCGATCACCGTAGATCCTGGGGGTGGAGTTTCATGAATGTGGGCGGGAACCGTTAAAACGTCAAACGCTAATCAAACCTCGTCTGTACAGGATTTCAAGTCGGTGAAATCACATTCGCACGAAATAGTTCCGCACGCTCTCTCTCAGGGATGTTCGTTGTACTCGCGTTCGATTCACCTGAACCGAAGACGGCCGTGAACCAACACACGTCGCGATGACGTCACGTGATGCGTCTCGGCCCGAAGCCGCGGTAATTTTGAAAAATTCCAAGCTGTGACAAATACTGCGGAGTTTCCTCGAGTTTACGTTTCACTGTGCGATCGCTAAACCCTGGAAGGACTGACTAATCTCGAAAAAAAAAACAAGCACTAATCTTAATAATGCAGCTTTATGTAGGAGTGCAGTATTTACAGACATGTTTCACTACTTACTATTATTATTATTATTATTATTATTATTATTAACCAAATGATTTCCTTAAAACTAGAGACGCGTCATCTTTATGCACTGGAACTTGATGTACAACTGCAGCCTGTACACTCTATCCCATTAGGTCCACTATTGTAGAATTTCTCACACACACACACACACACTATTCATAACACTAACTATTTTGATTGTGCTCTTGTGATAAAATTGATTTTATAATTCTGTGAGATTTCCTGCACGTGTAGTGTGCTAAATAATCTGTATTTAACTTTGCAAGCTGTTTGTGTTTATTTATAGTCTTGTGTACAGTGTGTTTGTATTGTCCTGTAGGGGTGTGTGTGTGTGTGTGTGTGTGTGTGTGTTCACACCCACCCTGTGATTTCCTCATGTCCTTTGTAGCTAAAGCACGGTGTCCATGCTGAAAACTGGGTAAATCCGCCGTCACATCGTTGATCCTCAACTCTTGCCCCAGCGACTTCCAACCAAATGTATTTTCACCGTGGCCTCCATCAACGTCATACACACCTGACAGTTATTTTAAAAACAAGACAAAACAGAGACTCGTGTTCAAAGTGCACCGTGCACACTCGGGTGACTTCGGGGCTTTCCGAGCTCTGCAGCAATTTCAGTTTCATTCACCGTCAGGATCTGTTCTTACAGGTTTCATCCACACCACGAGTCAGTCACGTCTGACTCAGGACGTCTGCAACACGTCTCGTCGCACGTGTTACACTCTCGCATCCGGACACCGACACTCCCGCAGGAGGAGAGCGCTTCTGTCCGGAGCCCTGATGTTCCGTTAGGTATTTACGGACGCGTCGGTGATCGAACTAGTCGTTATTTATAGAAAAATAAAAGCTCATGACGTATTTACGAGTCCGCCGTCATTATAACGCCTCCTTTAAACCGCCCATTTTAAAACATATCCCTCAATAAAGACATCAATACGTGATCAACACATGCATCAGTGTCGCATTTCATGATTTCTATTACAAACATTATCGTCTCACGGGATTTATCGCTAGAATTAAAAGACACATTAAACCCTGCGATAAATCTTTAAATAAAAAGGTTTAGACGTTATACGTATGAGCTGATTTAATGATTTATTTACTCATTTATGAGGACCTCTATCGAATGATTGTATAATTTACACATGGAGAAGTTTACAGAGTTATCAGCTCCTTTAGTTAAGACACTGAATTGAATTGTCTGCCTGTTTAATGCTAAATGTTTATTATAAACGTGTACGTACAAAAATAAACGCATTTACAGGTTAAGACACCGATTTAGGTTTTTACTAAATGACGTATTTCGTGGCGAGCTCGACGATGGAGTTCGGAGGACAGAGAAACTCAAATTTAAAGTGTGATTTAGATCATAAACGTTTCTGATCGTTAAACGTCGGATATAAGGAGAGCTCCCGAGTTCCCCGATCCGCGTGTCCTTATTTTAAACATCCGAGGATTTACGGTTCGGGTGTTTTGAGCTGATCGGTTCCTGTAAGCGGAGTGAGTGAGGTGCACACACACACACACACACACACACACACACACCTCCTTCTTCCAGCGAGCCGTGAGTGGTGTAGGAGTCATGGTGCAGCGGCGGCGTTCCCGGCTGCTCGGACGGCGCAGGATCGTAAACAGCTGCTGAACTGTGCTCTCTGGACACACTGCACTTCACACCTTCCTGGCTGGCTGACGTGCTGTCGCTTCTGAAACACACACCCGAGCACAGACAAGGTCAGGGAGTGCGTTTACATACACCTCACTACCCCCCACCCCATGCACGTTTCAGTAAAACCCGGTCCAGCGTCGCCTCACTCGGTCAGCGAGCAGCTAGTCCTGCCCTGTGATTGGTCAGGAGGTGGTGATAAATGTTCAAGAACAGAACTACCGACAGTAACGCAGCTGCCAATCACACAGTTTCCATAGAAACGTCTCACCCGCAGGGACGTGAACAGCAGACGGTGTTTATTTAAACGTTTAATGGAAGGAGTCTCCAGTATCGGCGCTTTGTAACAAGCGGCGGTGAAGCTGTGGATCGGACATGCTCAAAAAGAGAAGACAGGGAGCTGAGAGAAGGAAAGAAAGATTGACAAAAATACATAAACAACTAAATAGCCGAATAACTGAAAAGGAAAAGAATAATTTTACTGAAAGAGGGAAGAACGTACGGCTCAAAGAAAGAAAGAACGAACAACTTACTGAAAGTTAGAAAGAAAGAAAGACTGAATAAAATAACTGAAAGAACAGACATGAAAGAAAAAGAACCGGAAGGAACAAAGAATTAGTTGCGAGAAAGAAAGGAAAGACAAGAAAAAGAAAGCACAAGCAACTGGGGGGAAAAAGAGAAGGGTAGAGGAAAAAAAGAAATCAAGAAGGTTCAGAAAGAATAAAGACAGAAAGAAAGCTAAAAGAGAAACGTTAAAGTCCTCCTGTGAAGTGAAAACTTTTGCACTTGGGACTTTCCCAAAACAAACACACACCCCCCCCCCCACTTCTCTCTTTCTTTCTTTCTTTCTCTCTCTTTCCCTGAAGTGAAACTGAAGCTAGTCCTGAACAGCAGAATCAACTCCTCACCTGCTGTTACACACATCCTCCTCTTCCCCTCAGCACCTTCATCCTCAGGCTCCATCCTTCCTTCCTTTATAGTAATCATCTAAATTAAACAGTTAGCTGAGCGCACTTCTCAGCGCTAGCAAAGCTCAACAACCAAATGACGCGAAACTCCCCGTTTTCAATCCGTTACACTATTTGAAAAACACTGTTCATCTTCACCGCTTAAACCGTCTTATTAATATCCAAACTCCCTTATTCGTCTATTGACATGCGTCAAAATAAACACAATAAATCAGCTAGCTAGCTAGTATCTCTGCCATAAACCATACCGAACTAGCATGCTAGCGGTGTTTGCGTTCATATCATTTACAGTGCTAGCTTGCTAATAAGCGAAACCCATTTCTAAAAAAACATTTTCATTTGAATGTAATTACTCACATAACAGGGAATAGTTACACAGTGAACTAGATAACTAGTTATCTACACTGGAATAAAGTTGGTTTGTTCCATATTCACAGATATGCAGAAATTAAGGGACCGTCTCTAAAGTTACATACGACATCGTTAAACACGATTCTAACTTCAATAGCATTTGAAGGGAATGACTTACAGTCATATAACCCACTGTAAAGTGTTCATCTAGGTGTCAGGTATAACACACACCTGTTAGATTTTTCATATTTAACCCTACAATGCATGAACCAAAAAAACCTCCCGAATGCATAACAGGGGTCAAAGTGACCCGTACTGGATTGAATGGTTTTCTTCAAAAAACAGATGCCCTGTTAATGAATTTCTTTACATATATGTAAATATATAAGATATATATATTTTTTTTTTTACATATATATTTACACACATACATATATACACACACACACATACACATACACACTCACACACAGTATCTCACAAAAGTGAGTACACCCCTCAGATTTTTGTAAATATTTGATATCTTTTCATGTGACAACACTGAAGAAATGACACTTTGCTACAATGTAAAGTAGTGAGTGTACAGCTTGTGTAACAGTGTAAATTTGCCGTCCCCTCAAAATAACTCAACACACAGACATTAATGTCTAAACCGCTGACAACAAAAGTGAGTACACCCCTAAGTGAAAATGTACAAATTGGGCCCAATTAGCCATTTTCCCTCCCCGGTGTCATGTGACCTGTTAGTGTTACAAGGTGTCAGGTGTGAATGGGGAGCAGGTGTGTTAAATTTGGTGTCATCGCTCTCACACTCCCTCATACTGGTCACTGGAAGTTCAACGTGGCACCTCATGGTAAAGAACTCTCTGAGGATCTGAAAAAAAGAATTGTTGCTCTACATAAAGATGGCCTAGGCTATAAGAAGATTGCCAAGACCCTGACACTGAGCTGCAGCACGGTGGCCAAGACCATACAGCAGTTTAACAGGACAGGTTCCACTCAGAACAGGCCTCGCCATGGTCCACCAAAGAAGTTGAGTGCACGTGCTCAGCGTCATATCCAGAGGTTGTGTTTGGGAAATAGACGTACGAGTGCTGCCGGCATTGCTGCAGAGGTTGAAGGGGTGGGGTGTCAGCCTGTCAGTGCTCAGACCATACGCTGCACACTGCATCAAACTGGTCTGCATGGCTGTCATCCCAGAAGGAAGCGTCTTCTAAAGATGATGCACAAGAAAGCCCGAAACAGTTTGCTGAAGACAAGCAGACTAAGGACATGGATTACTGGAACCATGTCCTGTGGTCTGATGAGACCAAGATAAACTTATTTGGTTCAGATGGTGTCAAGCGTGTGTGGTGGCAACCAGGTGAGGAGTACAAAGACGAGTGTGTCTTGCCTGCAGTCAAGCATGGTGGTGGGAGTGTCATGGTCTGGGGCTGCATGAGTGCTGCCGGCACTGGGGAGCTACAGTTCATTGAGGGAACCATGAATACCAACATGTACTGTGACATACTGAAGCAGAGCATGATCCCCTCCCTTCGGAGACTGGGCCGCAGGGCAGCATTCCAGCATGATAACGACCCCAAACACACCTCCAAGATGACCACTGCCTTGCTAAAGAAGCTGAGGGTGAAGGTGATGGACTGGCCAAGCATGTCTCCAGACCTAACCCCTATTGAGCATCTGTGGGGTATCCTCAAATGGAAGGTGGACGAGCACAAGGTCTCTAACATCCACCAGCTCCGTGATGTCATGGAGGAGTGGAAGAGGACTCCAGTGGAACCTGTGAAGCTCTGGTGAACTCCATGCCCCAGAGGGTTAAGGCAGTGCTGGACAATAATGGTGGCCACACAAAATATTGACACTTTGGGCCCAATTTGGACATTTTGACTTAGGGGTGTACTCACTTTTGTTGCCAGCGGTTTAGACATTAATGTCTGTGTGTTGAGTTATTTTGACGGAACAGCAAATTTACACTGTTACACAAGCTGTACACTCACTACTTTACATTGTAGCAAAGTGTCATTTCTTCAGTGTTGTCACATGAAAAGATATAATCTAATATTTACAAAAATGTGAGGGGTGTACTCACTTTTGTGAGATACTGTGTGTGTGTGTATGAATAATATACTGTGTTCCTCATACCCGACACCCAGATGAACACTTTACAGTTGGTTGTGTGACTGTAAGTCATTCCCTTCAAATACTACTGAGATTTAAATTATGGTATATTGTGTGTATGGTCCCATTCTGCAGTGAAATTCATGTCTAATTTAAATGTGATTTAATAGTTTATTTTATTAAATATGAAAAATCTAACAGGTGCGTGTTATACCTGACACCTAGATGAACACTTTACAGTGGGTTATATGACTGTAAGTCATTCCCTTCAAATGCTATTGAAGTTAGAATCGTGTTCAACAATGTCGTATGTAACTTTACAGACGGTCCCTTAATCTCCGGGAATATCGAACGTTAAAGCAACTTTATTCCAGTGTAATCTAGAGAGTTTAACGTCGACACGACAGCTAGCTAAAGCTAACTAAACCTGCACGCGCTACCCAACTACCTAGCCGAATTTAGATATCCAATTATCGGTCTATAATTGTTCTTTAAACGACTTCCAAGTCACACCATCAGCTTCGAAAGCTACGTTTGTGCGAACTTAAAACGTTAAATGTTATTAAAATTTGAACAATTCAACAAAAAAAAAAGTCCCAACACGTGAGAACCAATGCTAGCTTAGCTAACTGGCTAACCCGCTAACTTCAGCCGTCAATACGCGGCACCTTCTGACGCGCTAGCACTAGCCTAGCCAACAAACAACAAACCAAGTTACTTTTGCATTAAACCTTTTTCGTTTTTAATCCATTATCAAAGCTGTAAATATTTTGTAAATCTAGAAAAAAAACATACAAGTTTATTTGAACTGATTAAAGGGGTGTCTGCTTACTGACGGTTAAGTGTATTTATTTTGGGTAAACGTCAAATTTTATTAATTCACTAGTTTACACATTAATAATTAGATTAATTAGTTATATTTCATATTACAGCGGATCGAATTTAACTCATAAATCTGTATATTAACGTCACTGAACTTTTATTAAATATAGCCGTTTCTCATAAAAATGCAGACAGCGGCTCAGTCTCAAACACGTCGACTTTTAAACACGTAATGGACTAGATCGAGTGCACGAGCGATGTACGCTATTCCCCAAGTAGTGCACTTGTGTAGGGAAGAGTGGATCCGTTTAGGACTCCGCCCACAGATAAGGTTTACTAACAACCGCGGAAACGGTTCCTCTGATCGTAATAGATTATTGTACATCCAGATTACAAGTGTAATTACAAAATTATTTACCAATAGTTTGTTAACGATATCGTTAATGTCTGACTAAATGGTTTGCTCAATACTAGCTAACAAGCTAACCTTGTTGGGGGGGGGGGTGAAAATGCATCGCTACATATCTTTCGCTAGCAGACGATGTTTATAGTTAGCTAACTATTAAAATAATTATCAATCATTTTAACCAGGTGCGCGTGCAGTTATATAGTTTTAGACGACTCGTATTAAAAGCACGACAGTATATCGAGTTCACCCAGGGAGAACGCTGTCAATTCGGCGGGGGGGGGGAAAGTAGGCCTCGCTGAATCCCCGCGCTTGCGTACAAAGCTCCCCAATGACGGAGCGATACCAACCTGGGCTGCCAGTCATTCCAGTTCCGGTGCAGTTTATGGGCGCTGCTAAGCCGAGACCCGAGGGCTTTGCGGCTCATTACCTTCGCCAGGACTGCATGACCCGCTTCACCACGGGGAAACGTCCACTGAGTCTGACCGAACTTCAAGTGTTTAATCTATACCGAGTCGTAAACTGTTAAAACGCGAATCAAACAAGCCAAGAACCAGCGCCGTGTTTGAAAAGTGCGAGCAATGCGGCCTGACCCTCCCCTCTATTTCTGCGGTCGTGTGTGAGCGCTTCACCGCGCCGCAGCAGTGACACCTAGCGGTCAGGACGTGTCTGTGCACCTCTCCGCCTCAGCTCCAGTACACCTAAACTACACAGACATGAATGAATGTAGGATTGTTACAGAACTCTGTTGTTCGATATTTATAATTCATTTTCATAAATAATCAAAGTCTTGATCGGACTTGCCTCTTTACCTGCTTTACTCTCTGTGCTGTTTTTCAAAATCACCTTGTGGACTTGTGTACACTTATTAATGCCAGGTATGCAAGAGTTACATCCGGGGATTTCCCCAGGAATTTACCTGACTCTTACATGTTGTTGTTTTTGTGTGTTACACGAACAAAACCTTATTCTTTTACTCAATAATTAATTGACCGTTTTATCTTACAGTTTAACACTACCACTACGACTACTACTACTTCTTTTTCGACTTTTCTTTCTATTTCCACTTTAACAACAACAACAACAACAACAACAACAACGATACCCTGCTGAAAAAAACAATAGAAACCCTCATAGAATTTGTAATGGTTTTAATGGTTATAATAGGAATTGTATTGGTTTTAAATATCAACTCTAATGGTCCCTGCAGGTTTCTACTGGTATTTTGTTGCCTTCTATTGATGGCATGTTATGTCTAGTGGAGACCATTAAGGACCAGTAATAGCATTGGTAATGGTTTTCATGGTTAGCTGATGGTCTGTAATGGTAATTGTAGTAGAACGTTAGAATTTCTGTGATATTTTCTACTGGGGTTTTTTCAGCAGAATAATAATAATAATAATAATAATAATAATAATAATAATAATAAACGTAACAATAAGGAAAGTTGAAAAGCTTGTAATAATGATAAGAAGATTATTTATATTTTCTACTTTATTCATTTTTTTAAATAAACCCTTTTGGATTTTTTAAAAAGTATTTTAAAGGTTATAAACTGTATAAATTTAAGAGAAAACATGAAAATGTGTGTTAGTACAAAAAAGATAGGGAAATGTTTAAATACAACTTTGTTAGAAGTTCAGTGCTCTGGGTATAAACAACAAAATATCCATTCTTTTATTTGTTCTTTTTTCATTCAATCATTCTTACAAATTATTATTATTATTTTTTTAATTGTTTTAATTCTTCAGGTCCGGAGATGAGTGCCTTCAAGTTCCATACTTTTTCAGAAGTTCTTGCACAAGATCCCTTAGGAAGAAGAAGAAGAAGAAGAAGAAGAAGAAGAATGAAACGAAACAGAATAAAGGAAATGCAAAGTATTTTAATCCAAAACTTATTTTCAAACTTTAAAAAAGTGAAAAAAAAAGCTCATAGGAAATTTTAAACTAGCTTTTCAAATGATCATACACCCGAGTGTCCCATCCTGCTCTGGTTCTTCTCTGTAATCTACATGCTGAAGGCTTGAGGGCTGCGAGTGACGTTTTTCAGGTGAAAAACATTACGCATATCAGTCCGAAGGTGTTTATTAGATCCAGTATTATAATGAGATCAAATCCCAAAATGAATAATGTTCAGCCAGTTTTAAAGAAATGACCAAAGATCATCGTGGTGGATTTTGTTTGTTTCATGTATTAGTTTGGGGTTTTCTAAAAGACAGTGTGTTACCTGTGAGGTATCTCGTCTAAAAAAGATACGTCGAGTTCGCTCCGGAAAATATTGGCACCCTTGGTAAAGTTATAGCTCAAATGTCTTTGTGGTTAACGGGCTTCATGTCACACGGGAAATGAGAGAAATCCAAACTGTAATTATGTAAATCAAGCCGAGATCGTCTCTACGAAGGGCGCCAATAGTTTTGCAACACATTTTATGAAGTGAATGGATAACATGTGCAGATTTTATTCCAAAACATCATTATATTTAATCCTGTGCTCATTATATATTGAATGTAATGATTATTACTGACTTTGTGTCTTAGATGTTAATTAAAGAAGCTACAATGGACATATTTACATGTTTACATAAATATATATTTACATATTCACATATTTATATATCTAGAGGTTTACATATTTATATATGTACTCATTTACATATATATTTACATATTCACATAGTTATATATTTACATGTTTACATATTTATATATTTACTCATTTACATATATATTTACATATTCACATAATTATATATTTACATGTTTGCATATTTATATATTTACATATTCACATATTTATATATTTGCATATTTACATATGTATTTGTTTACATATTTATATATGTACTCATTTACATATGTATTTATTTACATATTTATATATTTACTAATATATATATACACATATTTACATATTTATATATTTACGTTTACATATTTATATATTTACATATTTATATATCTACATAGTCACATATTTGTAAATTTACATGTTTATATTTTTATATATTTACATATTCACATATTTATATTTTTTACATATCCACATATTTATATATTTACATGTTTACATATTTATATATTGGCACTGACGTCAATCTTTCCGAGCTCACCACACCCACAGAGCTGCTTCATCATTCTGTATCTGCTGCCACAAGATGGTAGCATGCGCTAAACCCTGGCCTGCATGAGGATCAGGATCTTCTGATCCTCACTTCCTGTCATTTTCTTCTCCTCGGGCCACGAGGTCGCACTGATCTCTTCCCAGATAAACGGAATACGTCCCAGCACAATGATCTTCTCTGCATCCTTTACGATGCTCTTTGTCTGACTTCCACATTGTGTTGCTAGGCAACAGCGCTACACCATAAACAGTGTGTGTTATGAAGAGCGGTGAAGATGAGGGAGAGGAACGAGCTTCCTGGTGGAAGGCTGAACGTTGGGTTTTACTGCACCTGCAGCAACCAAACCTCACCGGGAGGAAGGTCACGAGCGTGTCTTCATAATCCGACTCTGCCGTCTGAATTTATAGATTAGACTCGGTTTGTGATCTTTTTGCTTTGCGTTAGGGAACAAACACTGTGTGGTGCTGTGATAGTACAATAACCCATGACAGCGTGGAGTGACGGAGCGGAGTTACTGTTACCAACCAGCGTTACCTAATTCTAATTAAATAACAACGACGACTTTTTATCCATTTATAGTTACATTTAATGTTGTGGAACATCTGCATGATCACTTTTAGCAGCTGTAAACAGCCGTTCCCTCACCAGGTGTCAACAGTTACAGCTTTATCTCTGGCTGTTACAAAGCGCTGACACTGGAGACTCCTTCCATACACGTTATCTGTTAAATAATCATATTCAACACATCAGAATCATCATGCGAACATCAGTCAGGATCTGAAAGACAAAAACGTAGTTTCTCTGTCGAATTTCTTCAAAAACCCGGGAGGTTGTGAGTTTAAAGCCCACTGAGCCGTTGAGGTGGGGTTATACCGAGCATCACTCGTACAGCAGGATTGTCATCGAGCACAGTTTAGCTGGAATCAGTGTCTCGAGGTTCTGGAAAGTTCCTCCTCACACAATTTACACTAACATGCATCTCTCTGATCCGCTTCCTGTATCGACCGAACGTCCCGGCGTATAACAGCTGGAATTTACACGCCTCACTACGTACGATACACCCGAGAGGTCATGGGTAACTCGGGACTGAGAATCACACAGAACAAACGGAGCTGTAAACGATGGTGGTGATGCGGTTCCTCTACAGAGCGATACTTAAACATTTCAAACACGACCGTTTCGGAGCGTCTGCTCTCAGAGGAGCTTTTCTAGATCGATAACTGGCTCAGGATTATAATCCAACTTCATTTTTTCTCATCTTGGATACAGTTTTAAAGGAACAGATAAAAATGTCCACAGTGTCCAGCCCAAGGACATGTCTGGTGTCAGAGCTTCTCTTTACTTCTGCACTGACTTAATTAAAGTCTGTCTCATCCAAAATCAATAAATCTGCCTCAAACCACATGGAGGATGGGACGTGACTTATGGTACTCTGTAAGATTTAAAGTGTAGATCAATGTGTCAAAGTCTCTCTCTGTACACATTCATAGTGTAGAGGTGTAAAAAGAATTCAAACCGGAAGAAGGAGTAAGCGGTAGAAGATGGATGGATATAATATGTAAAAGGTGTAAAAGTTGACAATCGCTCAAACTCAATATAGGATTATACAGTAATACACAAGAAAAAGTCAATATACTGACAAAATAAACAATCCAGAAAGTTTTCCAGGTTAGCTGAGTTCAGCCTGATGTGTCACTGTAAAATAGAAATAAATACATTAATTAATAAAGGAAGTAAAAAATTAGAGCCTGGAAGTTTATGAATGTAAAAAAAATACACGCACACTTCGTAAAACACCCACAAAAAGAATTGTGACGGAGGATTGTGTCTTTTACAGGAGCAAAATAACACGTCTGGTCCATTTCGTGTGATTGCTTTAGTGAATATGTAATTACTGCTCTTTCTAAAAGTTTAAAATAGTGGGCGGAGTCAATGCAAATAGGGGAATTTGTTCAGGGCCATTTCTGAACACTCTGGCTCCACCCCTCATCCAATTATATTATTTTACATTCAATAATTAACTTCATTATCTTGGACGAGGGGAAAAGTTTATTAAACGATAAAATAAAATCAACTGAACAAGATACTAGATACTAGCTAACTCTAGATACTAGCTAACTCTAGATACTAGCTAACTCTATATATTAGCTACCTTTAGATACTAGCTAACTGTAGATACTAGCTAACTCTATATATTAGCTAACGCTAGATACTAGCTAACTCTATATATTAGCTACCTTTAGATACTAGCTAACTCTATATATTAGCTACCTTTAGATACTAGCTAACTCTAGATACTAGCTAACTCTATATATTAGCTACCTTTAGATACTAGCTAACTTTAGATACTAACTAACGCTACATACTAGCTAACTTTAGACACTAACTAACTCTAGATACTAGCTAACTTTAGATATTAGCTAACTAGGTACTAGCTAATACTATATACTAGTTAACTTTAGATACTAACTAACGCTACATACTAGCTAACTCTAAATACTAACTAACTCTAGCTAACTAGATACTAGCTAACTCTAGATACTAGATAACTCTATATACTAGCTAACTCTAGCTAATTAGATACTAGATAACTCTAGATACTAGCTAACTCTAGCTACTAGATACTAGCTAACTCTAGATACTAACGAACTCTAGATACTAGCTAACTTTAGATACTAACTTTAAATACTAGCTAACTTTAGATACTAACTTTAAATACTAGCTAACTTTAGATACTAGCTAACTAGATACCAGCTAACTTTAGATACTAGCTAACTCTAGATACTAACTTTAGATACTAGCTAACTCTAGCTAACTAGATACTAGCTAACTTTAGATACTAACTTTAGATAGTAGCTAACTAGATACTAGCTGACTATAGATACTAGCTAACTTTTGATACTAGCTACCTTTAGATACTAGTTAAGTCTAGATACTAGCTAACTAGACACTAGCTAACTTTAGATACTAACTTTAATTACTAGCTAACTAGATACTAGCTAACTTTTGATACTAGCTAACTTTAGATACTAACTAACTCTATATACTAACTAACGCTACATACTAGCTAACTTTAGATACTAACACTAGATACTAGCTAACGCTACATACTAGCTAACTTTAGATACTAACACTAGATACTAGCTAACGCTACATACTAGCTAACTTTAGATACTAACGCTACATACTAGCTAACTCTAGATACTAACTAACTCTAGATACTAACTAACTCTAGATAATAGCTAGCCAGCTAGATAGCCTATATTTATATTTTTCGTTTTCAATTACATCAACGACCAGAAGCAAGAAAGTGAACAAATTGACTAAATCTAATAAATCCAATTAATTAGCTTTATTTTATTAGCTAATTTCGAGGCAAATTTCTCCAATGTTTTGGGCCCATTTGTCCTCATTTCTTTTTTCACTTTTCCACCCCAGACAGCTTCTTCTTAATCTTTTTTCTTGCTCACAGCTTCTTCTTAATCTTCTCCTGTTACCTCCCTAATTTAGTTATTCATAAATTCTCAATATAACGTTAACTGTAGTGACTATTCTTTTCACACCACGAGGGGGCGCCCTGCGACTGCCTGATACATAAACCTTTTCTCCAAGCGATACTAGTGTGCTTTGTTTTTTTGCATATCTATTTGAAAAATCATGGCGCCCCCTGGAGGTCTGGAGGCCCTACGCAACTGCGTATAACACGACTCCTTTGCCTGCAGCCTGAAAGTCACTTTAAGGTTTTACAAGACAACAGAATTGGAGAAACGTAGACTGTGTGTAAATTAATACAACCGAAGGCCAGGTAATAAATTTGTGCAGGTCTGTTTCGGCGATGTAAAGACGAAACGATACCGTATACAAGGCTTTGATAATGAGAAAGATTATTCTTTAGTGTCAGAACTGACCAGAAAGCTTCTTAAAATATTGACAGCAACAAAGTTGAAGGTTTTGTATTAGATGTTTGCCGCATGTTTGCACCTAAACACTAAAAACATTTTAAACGGAGGCTGTGAACAGGTTTTTATTTCCCATTCATATTTATTGTAGGACGGTGAGTCGAATAAAAACCGACACATAATTTAGCCTCTTTATTTGGAATCTTGCTTGAATGTACTGATTTAGCAGTCATGATACATCATAAGAAAAACAGTGACAGTTTGTGGAGAGCGTTCTGGGGTCTCCTGATGGTCAGATGGTCACCTACTTCCTCTTGGCATCCTCTTGGCCACACTCTGGCGATGTGGCCTTCGGGAATGTAATTATTGTGCGGTTTATTTTAGAGAACAGCAGCGGCAGGCCTGTCTGAGAATAGAATCCGGCGGTAAGTGGCTGCAGAATGACTCATATCTGCGTGTCCTGTCTCTCACTGTGTCAGTCGTGGCTCCTTAGAGAGATAAGGACAGATCCATGGCCTTTAATAGCGTCGGGACTCTGCAGGGCTCCAGATAAAGCTGACAGCAGCACAATGGCGTGTGGGATGGAGGACTGGAGGAAGAACGACTCCTCACCATCTTTCCTAAGACTCTGTCAGATTGAGATGATTTTTAAGAGTGTTTGTTGTAGTATGAAGCTTTTCAGATGGACACGGTTGCTTTAAAGCGCTTTATCCTGGTCAGGGTCACGGTGGATCTGGAGTCTATCCCGGGAACACTGGGTGTGTGTGGTGGGAATATCTCAAGGACTTCGTATACCATAGAGTTATTACTATAAATCATATAATTCATCTGCACCGATCCCGGTCCTTGAAATATTGAGACCTCAGTGCTCTGAGAGGCCTCTGATTTGCAAACTGGTGCGAATTTGGACTTTACTTTGAGGGCATCTGCCTTAATTTGGTTAAATTTCGTGCTGAATAAAAGCTAGCTATACCCGGCCTATCCAGGAGCTCGTAAATATGTGGCACTGGACGCACAGAAAATTCCCCGCAGAAACGGATTCCCCATCACGTTCGCGTACGAGAACAACAAGGCCGTTCCGGTCACCCGTCTTCATTCCCAAATCCAGAATTTGGCCAATAATTCTTGAACCGTTTTTTCTTTCTTTCATCTTCAGACCGCCTATATGGCTGCGCACGACCACACCAGGAGCGCGTCTCCGTGTGTGTGCTCAGTAAGATCAGTGTGATCAGGTGGGAAAGAAAAAAACTTCAGAACACAGAGCTTGTAACTTGGCAACGTCTGCTGCGTCTGGAAGATGGGACTGGATGTCGGATATTTTTGGACTCGGATAATCCTGCAGGTAGATCAGTGAGTGGAGGATGTAGAGCAACAGAAAACAAGCAGGGCATCGGGAGAACCTCTCCCATCGCTCCTAACACCTCACCCCCAAAGTTACACTAAACATAAATGAATGAAGATCTTTAATCAGCAGTAAATCTGTAGGTCTTTCTGTCTGGATGCAGTCAAAGGAGGTTCTGTATTCGGTGCGGTTTCAGTTAGACAGGAGGTTACATGAGGAACACGTCACGCCTCACTTACTGAGGAAAAACTGTTTATTTATAAACCAAAATGAGTTCTATTCAATACTTTCTTTCAGTAAACATGATTTAACTCTACATTTTTGTAATACAGATTAAAATATTAATCTTTTTCTCTCTCTCCCTGTTTCTCTCTCTCTGTCTGCCTCTCTGTCTCTCGCTGTCTCACTCTCTCTCTGTCTGTCTGTCCGTCTGTCTCTCTCTCTCTCTCTCTCTCTCTCTCTCTCTCTCTCTCTCTCTCTCTCTCTCTGTCCGAGTAGGAAGAGTCTGGCAGAGGGTTTAGGAGTCTCGCCCACTCTCTGATCGATCCCAGTCTCCACACAGCCGTGTTTTGCACACACGCACACACACACACACACACACACACACACACACACACACACGGCCACATCGCAGTGTGTGAAAATGCTCTGGTGTGGATTGTGCTTGGCCCTGTGGCTCAGCAGCGTGCCGCTCTGGGCTCTTCCTTCCACCAGCATGAAGATCACTCAGGGTGAGTCCGAGTCCACGACGTTTCCTTACTTCACTCTTCCTACGCTCTCTCCCTCTCCGTTGTCCTTTTCAGAAATTCACTTATCTTCTGCATGCTGAGACTTTCTTCCTGGACAACCTCCCTGCTTTATACCACAGTTTACACTGTGACCTACTTCAGGAGGAAGAAAATGAAAAGTATGAGCTTCACTCACAGACTAACGCAGACTAACCGACCTCTGAGTCGTACACGTTTATCTTAATGTACCGGCATTAAAAAACCCAGCAGATAGAAAACTTTCAGGCTTCTTTCATTACTTTCTGGAATAATATAACGTCTTATAAGAGAGTTTTATAGAATCTTTAGTAGGACATGACCGTGACATCCTCAAAGAACTGTTTCAGTATCTGTATCATATCGTCAAATCATCCAAGATTTAATAAAAGTACTGAGAATATACGTGTGTATAGAGTAGACTCCATCAGAGCTGCTGTAAACTCAAACCTGCTATAATTCCATATACGTATAATAACGCGCTGAAATGACTGAGCATAAACCGACCTGTCTGTGCTTTTAGGACTTTAACCAACTCCGTTTTTTTCTGATTATTTCGCGTGCACTTTGTTCAAATTCAGAACACATTACACGCACGTGGACAGGTTTAGAGGATGACTGTCAGCTTCTCAGACGCGAATAAACATCCTTTATAATGCACTTTAAACCCGACAGTCTGTGGGCTGCTCTCTGAGACGTCTGTCTGAACGACTCGCTCGTCATTTCGTGTCCATTCGCAAAACCTCTCCGTAAAATGAAAGACGTTTTTAAACACAGGTACACGAGTTTCCTTCACGTTTCAGATCAAACGTTAATACAACCATTTTATTAAAAATCATTTTACACGTCCCGCCTCGCAATAACTACACCTTACCTCCACATGGAATCATTAAAGTGCGGGAGAAATCAGGGTTTTGTTTTGTTTTTGTGCATAAAAGTGTGAATACGTTTAACATCTCGCATGTAAAGCATCCTTTTCCACGAGTCATCCGCGTTAGTTTAGACTTTTTATCTCGTTTATAAAACTGAGCAGCTGAGGGTTAAGTGCTGCTGGGATTTGACCTTCTGATCAGAAGTCCAATGTCTTAACCCCTGACCCACTTCCACAGGTGTCCCAATTATCCCAATTTCTTCAAGATTGTGAGAAAAAGAAAGTACAACTCTGTTACCCAATTTATAGACTGAGAGTAAATCATCAGAATGTCCTTAACGTCATTAGCATGGATGCTAGTTAACCATGTACTGTGGATTTTCTCATTCAAGAGCAAACTGCAGCAAATAAACCTGAGACAGTTGGTTAATACATTGTTTGAATACTTAAAGGGGTCAGTGCTAAATCTTAAATAGATTTAGCGTTGATAAAGAATTGTTTTAAGGGCTGAATACTTCCATGAGCATAATCTTTTCCTGTTTAGAGTCCTACAGCGAGTTGCGTGATACTCCAAATTGCATCACATTTCTTCAGTGTAAATAAATGGTTGTAATATGATATGAGATGATGTGATGTGATATTATTGCCCATCTGTAGCTCAGTGTGTTCTTCTTCTTCAACACCAGACACTGTGTTAGATGAGGGACAGAACGGGAGTTGGAGAAGCTTGTTAGAACGCATGTCCTCTGGATTTAAACGTAAACAGATGAAGTCAGTACCACAGTTTTATCTGTAACTCTGCCCTGTTCTTCAGCTCTGCCCCTGCAACTTCCTGACTCGAGTCAGCCTGCCGTCTGTCCGCTCTTTTGGACCGAGTTCGACGGCTACTGCTACCGTTTCTTTCCCCTGAACCGCACGTGGGCCGAGGCCGACCTGTACTGCGCAGAGTTCTCCAACGGTCACCGGTCAGGAAAACTCGCCTCCGTACACAGGTAACACCGGGACACGCGGATCATCAAGAGCACGGCTAACGTTTCAGTGCACACGTTATAGAACTGACGTGTGTGTGTGTGTGTGTGTGTGTGTGTTTAGTTGGGAGGAGAACGTGTTCGTGTACGATCTGGTGAACAGTCGCGTGCCGGGAATACCGACGGATATCTGGATCGGCCTACACGACCGGAGACAGGTGAAACCTCAGCGCCGGCTTGGAGCGCGGTTTGAGCGCAACAGGGTTCCCGGGGTCATTTTTTTAAATTTGTCATTAGTTACGGTGCGTTTTGGAACAAGGCTGCAGGTGGAAAAAGCAAGACCGCATGTGGTATATTTTTGCATTAGCTGAAAAATAAATAATCCACGGCCGCCGAGATCTTGCAAATAAAAAAGCAAATAATCGGAAATAAATCTAATTAAACATAGGCTACAGTAAACAAGTGTAACATCAGGTCACGAGAGTGTAAACTAGAAAAGGGGATTACAGAGTGAATAACGTCCTCACCACGCAGTGATAAAACAGCGGAATGCAGGTACTGCAACATTAGAAATGCGTGCACACCACAGTGGCTCAGGCACAGAAAGAAACATGGCGCTTTTCCAGCTCCAAGAGATTTTTGGGCTAGTTTCAGATCTTTTAGTGATTAGATCAAATGGTATTTATCCACATTCCTCTTTATACATCACTGTACAGTAGGGTTGTTTATTACTATGAGACCTGGCAACCCTTGAATCAAGGCCTTGAATTTGATGCGGGCGGCTACAGGAAGCCAGTGGAGGAGATGAAGAGGGGTGTGACATGGGTTCTCTTGGGCTGGTTGAAGACGAGGCGTGCTGCTGCATTCTGAATCATCTGAAGGGGTTTGATGGAGCTGCCCGGAGGCCCGCGAGTAGTGAGTTGCAGTAGATCAGTTTGAGATGAGATAAGAGCCTGGACTAGTATCTGTGTAGCCTGTTCGGTGAGGTAGGGTCTGATTTTCTTGATGTTGTACAGGATGAACGTACAGGACCGTACAGTTGTTGAGATGTGGTCTGTAAAGGTCAAGCTGTCATCGAGAATCACCCCAAGGTTCCTGGCCGTCCTGGTTGGCTCGAGTGTGGTTGAGCCGAGCTGGACAGTGAGGTTGTGGTTGAGTGAGGGACAGGATGGGATGATGAGAAGCTCATATTTTGCCAGGTTGAGCTTAAGGTGGTGTTCCCTCATCCAGACCGAGATGTCCGACGGGCAAGCAGAGATACGTGCGGAGACGGATGGATCGTCAGGCTGGAAGGACACATAGAGCTGCGTGTCATCAACATAGCAATGATATGAGAAGCCATGAGACTCAATCACCTGCCCTAGAGACGTAGTGTAGATAGAAAAGAGCAGTGGACCCAGAACTGACCCCTGAGGAACCCCAGTTGAAGAGTTGCTGAGATTCAGATACCCTTCCCCTTCCCCTCCATGATACCCTGAAGGATGTGCCTGAGAGATGGGATTCCACCCAGCACAGAGCCGGAGAGAGCTGACAGGAGGATTTGATGATGCGCAGTGTGAAAGGTATAAATAAATAACGATAAAGTGCATTTTGACAGGGTCAGTAACGGTAACAGCATGAAATTCAAAGGAAGCATTGGAGCAAGGGGGTCAGAGAGATGTAAATTTCCATGTTTTGGAGAGAAGAAAACCTGTACCACCCCCTCATCCGCTGGGGCTCGAGCTACTTAACAGAGTGAATGGTGTCCT
>NC_071256.1:38953969-38961469 GCF_023375685.1 Ictalurus furcatus
CACACATTAATCTCTGTCTGTCTCTCTCTAAGCTTCTGCTTCAAAATGTTTATTTAGCAAATTGTAAGCAAAGTGGGTGTGTCCCGAGTGACCACTATTACTGTAAATGTTATGAAACAACGCAACAAGATGACATCGTTAAATAAACGCCTGCCAAACACACACACACAGATTCATGGAGCGACTGGAACACACTCATCATTTATTCCAAACATCACCTCAGCCAGTGTTCTGTAATATGTCTACAGTGTCGGCGTCTCTTTCCTCAGATATCTAGATTAATGACCCGCACTACCATGAGTCCAGTCCTGCAAACGCCTCTCAAACAGCTGGGGGCAATTATTTACGCATATTTGGTTCAAGGAAAGACATTGAAATTTTGCTCACGTCAGTCATTTTCACATTTCTGGTTAAATTGCATCTACAACGCGTCTTAAACTGTAGTAATAAAAAAATATCTTTAAAAAAAAAGTTAACAGAAGTGTTTTTTTCAGATTATGCTCCGCCCACTTCACGACCACGTCATGGCATACACCCCCGAAAAGCCCATCTCTGTGATACGCATTATTATATACACATCAGTTTCTTTTATAAACCTTATAACCCTCCCTCGCTACACCTTAAACCACGGCGTATATTTTATTACAAACGGTTTACCTCAAAAAAATGTTTATATTCAGAACCAGTTACACGATGATTCCTGTTCCTAATCAGAAGTGTAATCAGAGGAATATTTCACAAAATGTTTATTATGCTTGGATTTATGTTCGATTTCCTGCTGGAAAATGCCGTAAAACATTTATTGTATAAACAGCGCATGGTGTTTTCTTGATGAAATAATAATAATAATAATAATAATAATAATAATAATAATAATAATAATAAAGAAATGATTTTCCAACAAAATTGTCTGTAAAAGTCTTTCTCTTCAGGGTTACAGCTCTAATTCTGATTCTAACAATGTAAAATAAAAGATTTTGGGTTTTAATTAAGTATTTAAATTTACGCATATTGAACTAGACAAAGCCTCATTTGCATATAAAACTTCCAACACAAAAAAATAAATAAATACTTGTAATAATATCAACAATCAATTAGTGAAGATCTGTAGTGCTTTATTATTTTTTAAAAATAATATAATAAATAAATAATATAATTATATTATATTATTATATTATATTATAAGTATAATATTATTATATAATAAATAATTAACTTAATTTTTTTTAATTATTATTTTTTTAAAGAATGACCAGTTCACCTATAGTGTCCTGTCTTAAGATATTTATTAATAATAATAATAATAATAATAATAATAAATATCTTAAGACAAGACACTACAGGTGAACTGGTCATTCTTTAAAAAAATAATAAAGCACTACAGATCTTCAATTGATTATTATATATAATTATTCTTAACGTTCCAAAACGAACATTCCTGCAATATTACATTAAATACATTATAATCAAATACATGCTCCGTAATGTTATTAGCACGTTGCATTATTTAAAGATGTACAGAAAGGCTAACGTTGCAGGGACGTTGTAGGAACGTTTATGAAGGTTTAAATATGTTTAAACACCCAGACAGACGTTTCTGGATCCACAGTCTCAGACTGTTAGCTAGCTAAGCGTCCATTAAACAAATCAGCACATGCGCAGTCTATCATCAGATATTCTCTCAGTCATAAAGCATCGATTGCTCGCCCTGCCTTCACTCGAGCGAGTGACAAGCCAATCATGTCGATTGTAGAGCCTCATGTGGGTGTGGCCAGCTTCGATTTATATTCCAGTGACGAATGGTAGTAGCTGTGTATCGCTTCTAAAGCTAACTAGCCGGTGAAAATCAGTTACGTTACGTGACGTGCTCGGCTTCGTGTTAGCGTTACGTTCAGACCAGTTTAGCAAAGCGAGCTAACTGTACTAACGACCTACGCTCACCAGACACCGACGATCTCTTCTTCTTCCTTCCGAGATTTATTTTCCTTCGTAACGTCTCTACACAGGCTTAACGAGAGCTCGTATATGACGATTTTCTTCCTTTTCTGCGGGAACGAATTGCAGGTAGGAACTAAAGTCATGAGCGGGGAACTGAAGAAACGTCGCACCACAACGTCGCGCCATAGGATCGGGCCGAGGAATCGTTCATCACATAGAACTGAGAAAACTTCACTTCAAAATGTCTCTGAAATCGAATCGCAGCTCGGCGCTGCACGCACGCTAGTGTGAACACAGGTTCTACTTAAACCTCATCTGATTGGTTGTTTAGCTCTAAACAGAACCTTTAAAGGAGAACCCTGTTCTAAGGCCGTATGCGTATCTGTGTTTATTTCCCTTTTCCATGGAAACCGGTTCTCCTGTGCTGATCTGCGTCCCCGTTCTCTCTTTTCTTTACTCTCAGTAACAAAACCACAGTTTTCTGTGTGTGTGAATCTGGAGTCTTCAGTTTTCCACGAGGTTCTCCGGGTTTTTGCTTCAGTAAGCACTCATCACTCGTTAGTCTCTCACTTTCCCTCCATCACTCACGCCATCAGCCGCTGACCCTGAAGAGCGGCTCGCGCGGAACGGAGGGAATTCATTTTCCCAATTTATTCCCCGAGCTTCAAAACACGAGAGGAAGCTTAACCTCGATCCGCACGCTGACCTTTGAAGGGTTTGTTCTCTCCGGCACACGGGCCTCGCCAATTAGCGCTCGGAACGTTCTGTATTCGGACTCGAGCAGCTCCTCGGACGGATTCAGAGAAAAAAAACACAGCAAAGAAGAATGGATTTCAGCTTCGGGGGAAAAAAGCACAACTGCTGTGATTAATGTACTCATTATATCAAAGTTAGAACCCGTACAGGTTCTTTGGTTGTCCCTCTGGGCCTTACAGGATAAGACAATGTTTTTTTCTATCAGAAAGGGTTCCAGGTAGAACCTTTATAGGAATTTAAGAACCCCCCCCCCCCCACACACACACTTTTTTTTCCTTTTTCTATTGTACACTTAAGGGTTCTTTGGTTGTCCTAGAACATAAGTCCTAATACAACATATTTCCCTATCAAACGTTTCCATGTAGAACACTTTTAGGAGGTTAAGTCCCCTTAAAGAACCTCTGAATGACCCTTTATTCTAAATTTGCAGAAAATTTAGGAGCCTCAAGAGTTCTTCAGTCTCTTAAAGAATATTCCCCATTAGAGAAAGTTCTTTTTGTTGCTCTGGGAGAACCTTTAAAGCGTCTCTGTAGAACCCTACAATAAGGTATTTCCCACTCAAAATGGTTTCCAAGTAGAACACGTTTAAGAGGCTAAGAACCTTCTAAAGTGAACTCTTGAAAAACCCTCTTTTTTGAGTGGACGCTGATGGAAAATTTAGATACATTAAGGGTTCGTCGTCAACCTGAGAAAACCCTGAAAGGTTCTATATAGAACACTTCAACAAGTAGAACACTATTAGGATTCTAATGGACCCTTAATTATCCCATGAATTCTTAAAGAACCCTTTTCTTTTCCTAAAATGTACCAAAAACTAAATGTTAAACTCCTGACAGGTTCTAGATATTAACCTGTCTAGAAAAGTGTTTTCATGGGTTCTTTAAGTTCTATAACGTCCAGAAAAAAAAAGTAACCAATGTCATTACGCGCAGGACAATGATCCAAAACATCATCAAAATCGACACAAAAATGGTTTACTGACCACACAATCAAGGTCCTGCCATGACCATCCCAGTCCCCTGACCTGAACCCCATAGAAAACCTGTGGGGTGAACTGAAGAGGAGAGTCCACCAGCGTGGACCTGAAATGTGAAGGATCTGGAGAGGTTCTGTATGGAGGAACGCTCTCAGATCTCTCGCCATGTATTCTCAATCCTCATCAGGCGTTATAGGAGACGACTCAGAGCTGTTAAGCGAGACAGCACAAAGTATTGACTAAAAGGGTGCCAATACTTGTTGCAGACCTATATATAACAAAGATTTTTTTCATAAACCTGTGTTTTGTTTGTAATTGTTTGATATCCATGAGAGCAGAGTATTATTGTGAATTTTTTGAAGAAAAGGTTAAACAATAAAGACAATTTTTCACAGCCTTCTTTGCTCATATTTACCAAGGGTGCCAATATTAATGTAGGGCACTGTACACACACGGTCCATATCCAAGTTCACTTCAGATCACTGTGTTCAAGTGGATCTGAGATCAGACCTGCGATGAAAGAAAACGACTACATTCTGTTTACGTCGTCATCGTCATCATCGTCATCATCGTCATCATCATTGTCATCGTCATCGTCATCATCATCGTCATCATCGTCATCATTGTCATCGTCATCGTCATCGTCATCATCGTCATCGTCATCATCGTCATCATCGTCATCGTCATCGTCATCATCGTCATCGTCATCATCATCGTCATTGTCATCGTCATCGTCGTGATCATCATCGTCGTCGTCGTTGTCGTCGTTGTCGTCGTCGTCATCATCGTCGTCGTCGTCGTCGTCGTCATCATCATCGTCATTGTCATCATCATCGTCAACATCATCGTCATTGTCATCGTCATCATCGTGATCATCATCGTCATGATCATCATCATCATCGTCGTCGTCATCATCATCGTCATCATCGTCATCATCATCATCGTCGTTTGTCGTCGTCGTCGTCATCATCATCGTCATCATCGTCGTCATCATCATCGTCATCATCATCATCGTCATCGTCACTGCCATACATGTAGCTGTGCCGTGAGTTTGCCGTCCTCCTATTGGTGGATTGTAGACGAGCGGCGAAGCACATCACGCCTTCTAATGCCTTCTCAACGCTCCACTGACGATTTCTTATACGATGTGTGATCAGGCTGACAACAGTACTGCTTATATTACTTTTAAACGTGAGAAGAATTTCAGCTCAGGTCTCTCTGCGTGTGTGTGTGTGTGTGTGTGTGTGTGTGTGTGTGTGTGTGTGAGGAATAAGTTCAGACAGACTTGAGAAGGTTGCCAGATCCTCACCTGGGAACACTCAATCATCTCTCAAGTACCGAATTCCAAACCAACATGGTGCACGGCTGCCAACAGGACACACACACACACACGCACACACACACACACACTCAGGGTGACCCTGACCCCGACCCGAGTCGTTCCCGGTGGAGTTAAAGCTGCTGGTCCGCTCCTGCACAGAGTGATTACGTGAGTAATGAGCAGGTCAGAGAGAACATTCGCACACAAACAAGCCCTGAATCATCATCATCATCACGTCACTGATCAGGTTACGGCATTCCGGATCTGCGTCGCATCACGCTCGCGCATCAACCGCCGCGCAGAACATTTTCCCCTCAGAAACGATATGACCCAGGTACAAGAACATTCGCTTCTTGTGCAGAGATAAAAATAGATACTGTCAGAGAAATTCTAATGGTTTCCACCACTACAAATACCATTACGAACCATCACCTAACCATTAAAACCATTACTGGTCTTTAACGGTCTCCACTAGCCGTAAAATGCCACCAACACCAGGCAACAAATTACCAGTAGAGACCCACAGGGACCATTACAGTTTCCATTAAAACCAATACAATCTCCATTATAACCATTAAAACCATTAGGGTTTCTATTGCGGTTTTTTTCAGTAGGGATATTTCAGGAAATCAGTTTCTCAGAATGATGTCCTAATGTCCACATCAGGGACTTTTGGGATTAACAAGATCTCTGTTTATAAATAAAAGCGTTACCTCATGTCCCTGACTCACACTGAAATCCAAACTGCATCGTGGGACACGTCGCCTTTTCTCCCGATTTAACTCGACCACAAACCTTTTGTTCGGGCGGCGATTTGGTGCCACGGTGACGACACAGTTGTGTCAGAAGTGTGGGAAAGTTCTGACTGAAACGCATTGAAAAAAAACATACGTGATAACTAGCTAAACTGTCAGCCTGGGTCTTTACCTAGCTTTGCTTGGCATCGGCGTTTGCCGGTTGCCTAGCAACAGTACTCATCGTCATAAAGCAGCATTGCAGAAGACATTTTCATTTCAGCACCTCTTTATTTATTTATTTATTGTGTAATTCTTTCTCTTAAATCTCCAGCATCGCATATTTGTTCAGTTCTTATCATTCGTACACAGTGTAAGTATTATACAGTATATATATATACACACATATTGTCGAGATAAATATACATCTATATGTTCAGCAATAAGTTTATCTAAATAAATATCTTGACTATTGTAAGGCAGTTTGTTTCTGCTTGAATTAAATATTAACAGTGAGATTCACACATACAGAGTGTACAGGTACAGCGTAAAGAGACGGGTACGATATACGGCTACGTTGATTTCGGCGTCACGGCGATGGTCTGAACGCGTAGACGGACCGGGCCGAGGTGTGGACGAGAGACGCGGCAGGACGAGACACACCACTACCACACGGAGATTAAAAACGTACACGGACGTCCGCGGCTTTTATGATCTACTCCAACACCAAAGACAATTCCATCTCACGTGAGAATATTTAAATAAAATAAAAACACGTAAACGCACAAAACTTTCAGTCTGTAGACAGAAACACCTGTGGGAACGTGCATGAAGGACAATAACACGTGTTGAGCTCTATGTGCAGGTGATTTAGTGTTCGAGCTAATTCTGTTTTATTCTGCAAATATTTTCACACCGTATTTTCATGGAAATTTCACCCAAAACCCTGTTTTCATGTGGAATAAACGCGTTAGCTGTGGACACGCAGGGGACGAGAAGAGCTGCTGTGATTGGACACTCATTCTTAAAGGGGACCAGAGGAGCTGATTTGATTGGACAGTCATTTTTAAAGGGGAGATGACAGGAGCTGATTTGATTGGACAGTCATTTTTAAAGGGGATGAGAGGAGCTGATTTGATTGGACACTCATTCTTAAAGGGGACCAGAGGAGCTGATTTGATTGGACAGTCATTTTTAAAGGGGAGATGACAGGAGCTGATTTGATTGGACAGTCATTTTTAAAGGGGATGAGAGGAGCTGATTTGATTGGACAGTCATTTTTAAAGGGGATGGGAGGAGCTGATTTGATTGGACAGTCATTTTTACAGTGGATGAGAGGAGCTGATTTGATTGGACAGTCATTTTTAAAGGGGATGAGAGGAGCTGATTTGATTGGACACTCATTTTTAAAGGGGATGAGAGGAGCTGATTTGATTGGACAGTCATTTTTAAAGGGGATGGGAGGAGCTGATTTGATTGGACAGTCATTTTTAAAGGGGATGAGAGGAGCTGTTTTGATTGGACAGTCATTCTTAAAGGTGGTGAGAGGAGCTGATTTGATTGGACACTTGGCATTTTTAAAGGGGATGAGAGGAGCTGATTTGATTGGACACTTGTTTTTAAATCACAAATGGACCCCATGGTGTGGAACTGAAAGCAACAGCCACATTATTACTGATTAATTTCCAAATACATAAAAAAACAATCAGCTGATTAACAGAAGCGACGGCACCTCCTATAACAGCAGCAGGAGGAGGAGGAGGAGGAGGAGGAGC
>NC_071256.1:38966469-38986469 GCF_023375685.1 Ictalurus furcatus
TGCGAGCCTCAGACATGACGGACTGTGGGAGCGTGTAATACAGTCACGTCTCTGGGAGAGGTCCGGAGGGAGCGGGCGAGGGTGCGGCGCCGGTTCTGGTCACTCGTGTGAGGTCGAGGTGACGCGTCTCTGCCCTGACGTCAGGACTGGCATGGTTCTTATTCGACAGCAGGAAGAGACGGAGGAACCAGACGCAGGCCGAGGATGTTCCCGTGAGCGATGTCTGAACCACACCTTGTTCCCTATGTAGTGCACTATGTTGTAGTGAACACGACACAGCGCGACGTCACTGACAAATCCAGTGATGTGATACAAGCTACATGATGATGATGATGATGATGGAGAAATATTTGTGATGGTGCTCACTCTCAGAGAAAAGGTACCAAGCTCGAACGGACTTGTAGCCGATCTGACGGCGTTAGTTTGATGGTGAGTGTGCAGGAGCGTGAAGCGCTACAGGGAGCAGGACGGCCTGATGGGAGACAGATTCGGCCAGAACACCACGTCTGTTTCCACTCACCACATCACACACACCAGACAGCGTACAGCAGGGAAAGGGCATCATTAACACTGATTACCCACTGCTGAGGGAGGGAGAGAGAGAGAGGGAGGGAGGGAGAGAAACAGGAGAGAGAGAAACAGACAGACAGACAGAGGGAAAGAGAAAGAGAGACAGAGAGAGAGAGAGGGAGAGAGAGACAGAGAGAGATAGAGAGAGAGGGAGGGAGAGAGAGAGAGAGAGAGGGAGGGAGAGAGAGACAGAGAGAGATAGAGAGAGAGAGAGGGAGGGAGAGAGAGATAGAGAGAGAGGGAGGGAGAGAGAGACAGAGAGAGAGGGAGGGAGGGAGAGAGAGACAGAGAGAGATAGAGAGAGAGGGAGGGAGAGAGAGACAGAGAGAGATAGAGAGAGAGGGAGGGAGAGAGAGATAGAGAGAGAGGGAGGGAGAGAGAGATAGAGAGAGAGGGAGGGAGAGAGAGACAGAGAGAGAGGGAGGGAGGGAGAGAGAGACAGAGAGAGATAGAGAGGGAGGGAGGGAGAGAGAGACAGAGAGAGATAGAGAGAGAGGGAGGGAGAGAGAGACAGAGAAAGACAGAGAGAGACAGAGAGAGAGGGAGGGAGAGAGAGAGGGGGTGGGAGAGAGACAGGAGAGAGAGATAAACAGACAGACAGACAGAGGGAAAGAGAAAGAGAGACAGAGAGAGAGGGAAAGAGAGACAGACAGAAAGCCAGTCAGACAGAGAGAGACAGACACAAAGAGGAAGAGAGACAGACAGACAGACAGAGGAAGAGAGAGAGACAGAGAGAGGAGGGAGGGAGAGAGAGAGAAAGAAATATAGGCAGAGAGAGAGAGAGAGAGAGAGAGAGAGAGAGAGACAGAGAGAGAGAAACGGAGAGGAGGGAGAAAGAGACAGCCAGAGGGGAAAAATGCAAACATTCTCCGTAGGACAGGAAGGTTCTAGCAGGAGGGCGTGGCATGTGGGCGTGGCATGTGGGCGTGGCACATGAGCATGGCAGGAGAGCAGCGTGCCCAAAAGCTTCCTCTTTTCATGTGGACTACAAAGAGCTGCAATAAAACACCACATGCTGCTCACCCCCAGTCACCAGCGTTCTTTCTTTTTTCTTTCCAATCATTCTTTCATTCTTTCTTTCTTTATTCTGCTTTTCTTCCCCATCTTTCCTTCTGCTTTATTTATTTCATTTTGAACAGTAAATTACTTGATGTGGTGGATCCACAAACAATAGAATAAAAAACGTATGTAAGTATGCAACTTCAAACCACCCCTAACCTAAACTCCGCCCCCTTTCCCTCAGTAATCTGCCATTGCAAAGCCCTACATTTGCATATCTGAACCTGATTGGCTTTTATATTTGATGACATAACAACACTTCCCTGTCATGTGTCTGTAGTGAACCAAAATCAAACAAAAAACTATTTTTTATAAAGTTTGTGATGTTTAATGCATTTTGGATGAACAGGGTAAAAAAGTAAGAGCCTGAAATACGTCATCAGAACCAGCTCCGTATCAGGGGAAAATGACATGTGCAAGTTTTTAGAACTAAATTATTTCCTTTCGAGGCATTTTGAATAATGAACTTGATTTCAGGTGTGAAACATGAAGGCTACAAAAAAATGATGGAAAGTCGGATGAGCCGCACAAAAAACCACAATATTTTAGCTACTAGAAATAAAGCCTGAGCCCAATTTCCTCTGTGCTTTCTTTTCAGAAAGAAATGCATTAATTAAGTCCAATTAAATTCAGTCAGGCTGGCATTTGAAATAAAAGGTAACGAGCGCTTTCTTGCAGCCGGAGCAGTCTCACGGCGTGTGTGCACGTCTGACGGAGATCTTCTCCCTGTGCTGGACGGGTAAGACTGCCAGGAAAAAAAAAGAGTGTCCTCATTTTTTGAAGCCAATTAAAGAAAGCAGCGAGACATTTCTCTCACTTTTCTGTTTCTGTGCCGAGGTCGAGAGGAAGCCGAGAAACGTGTAATTGAAGAGAGAATCGGCTCAGATGTCTGGGAATTCGAGTTCCTCTCAGAGACGACCCATAATCAGAGCTGGAATTTGGTTCAATTGAATACTGTTAGGAGTGTGTGTGTGTGTGTGTGTGTGTGTGTGTGTGTGTGTGTTTACCTGTGAACACAAGGCTAACCTCGCTCAGTTCCTCATGAGGCACCCGGAAGCTGAAGGACTCGTTGAAGTAGGGGTCGATGGTTCCCCTCATACACGACGTCTTCTTGGTCTTCACCAGCTTCAGTCCTGCCACCAGCTGAACTTTCACAAAGGGATCTGACACCGAAACCAATCAGACAGATTCACATTTTTAACAAGCACTTACATTGACCTGGAAATAAAAAAAATAGCTGAAATATTCTCAAAGGTGTGAGAAGGAGTGAGAAGGAGTGAAATGAAGTGAGAAGGAGTGAGAAGAAGTGAGAAGGTGTGAGATGGAGTGAGAAGGTGTGAGAAGGAGTGAGAAGGAGTGAGAAGGTGTGAGAAGGTGTGATATGGAGTGAGAAGGTGTGAGATGGAATGAGAAGGAGTGAGATGGAGTGAGAAGGTGTGAGAAGGAGTGAGAAGGAGTGAGAAGGAGTGAGAAGGTGTGAGAAGGTGTGAGAAGGTGTGATATGGAGTGAGAAGGAGTGAGAAGGAGTGAGATGGAGTGAGAAGGTGTGAGAAGGAGTGAGAAGGAGTGAGATGAGTGAGAAGGAGTGAGAAGGTGTGAGATGGAGTGAGAAGGTGTGAGAAGGTGTGAGATGGAATGAGAAGGAGTGAGATGGAGTGAGAAGGTGTGAGAAGGAGTGAGAAGGAGTGAGATGGAGTGAGAAGGAGTGAGAAGGTGTGAGAAGGTGTGAGAAGGAGTGAGATGGAGTGAGAAGGTGTGAGATGGAGTGAGAAGGTGTGAGATGGAATGAGAAGGAGTGAGATGGAGTGAGAAGGTGTGAGAAGGAGTGAGATGGAGTGAGAAGGAGTGAGAAGGTGTGAGAAGGTGTGAGAAGGTGTGATATGGAGTGAGAAGGAGTGAGATGGAATGATAAGGTGTGAGAAGGTGTGAGATGGAGTGAGAAGGAGTGAGATGGAGTGAGAAGGTGTGAGAAGGAGTGAGAAGGAGTGAGAAGGTGTGAGATGGACTGAGAAGGTGTGAGAAGGAGTGAGAAGGAGTGAGATGGAGTGAGAAGGAGTGAGAAGGTGTGAGATGAAGTGATAAGGAGTGAGAAGGTGTGAGAAGGAGTGAGAAGGTGTGAGATGGAGTGAGAAGGTGTGAGAAGGTGTGAGAAGGTGTGAGATGGTGTGAGATGGTGTGAGAAGGTGTGAGAAGGAGTGAGAAGGAGTGAGAAGGTGTGAAAATGAACGTGTGTGACGTAAGTTCACGTAAATCAGGCCGTTAGTTCCACACACACACTCACACACATTAACACACTGGGGCAATTATAAAGTCACTTAAACTGCCTAGTTACATGTTGTTGTTGTTTTGGAGGTTGGAGGAAACCGGTGAACCCTGCACTCTCAAAAACCTCTCATTTACATGTTGGTTCCACCCCTGACTTTGCACTTGGCGTCATTTCTATGCAATCAGTGTTAGTCTCTCACAAAACTTCACTCAGGTACACACACTTAGACAATTTATCCATCTGTACGCATGTTTGTCTCTTTAATCAGAATGTTAGCAAATCAGGCTACGCACTATACACAAAAAATATTGCCTCCCTTTTCCCGCCAACTTAGCCAACTTTCCCACCCACTAGCTAACTATCACATGACAGCTACCAGCCAATAAGGGTGAAGGCTAACACGTGCTCCCTCTGAGACACGTGAAGCCAGCGGTCGGGTCTTTTCGAACTACAGTGCGGCGTAATACACTCTAAGGAAAGCGCTATCTGCCCTCTTCCGCATACACAAGCTCACAGATGCCCACGATTGGCTAGTGTCACTGTGATTTAACAGGAGACCGATTACGCCCCTCCCACCCAGAGACAGAAGTTTTGTTGATTTTATCTGAGCCTTGTTTTGTGGTTCGCGCCTATTCCGCTTTTCCAAATGACTGATTATGTATTATCCTCATTTGGTGTCACTTTCACCTGCACTGACCGTCGCTATGGATACCGACTACGAGTCTTGAATCTACCCAAACAAAGCCAACGCTGAGCATACACACACTTGCGTCCTGCGTCAGCGTGTTCCACCGATCGTATTAACACCAAAACGGTCCAACATCTGGAAGACTGAAGGTCTGTCCACCCAAAATGCAACGATTTTAAATTCTGCCATTAAAAAAAGTATTAAAGGTTAAAATCCTCCTAAATTACAGCAGCTACAGCAGGGGAACCCTCAGCGCCTCCAGCTGTTCATATCACAGACTGAGCGAGTGGAAACCGCGACGAGAGGAACGAGGAGGTACCTGAACCCTGGCACATGTCGGTCTGGAGCAGCTGTTTGGCTCTGATGACGTCCACGTTGAGTCGGCCGGCGCTCGGCAAGTAGTTTAAGGACAGCAGCAGTTCCCCCAGTTCGAGTTCATTCTGTACAACACACACACACACACACACACACACACACAGTTATAAATCCACACGTTGACTGAGAACCGAGACACGACGTCCTTCTGACACTCATCACCATTTTAATGGAAAATATTATTAATTATTCCCCGGAGTTTACAGCTGCTCCAAAACAGCTTCACAGAAACCGGATAGTGACCGTTAGTCTGGTGGAATTTTGTTTATCTCGAGATAGTTGTTTAGCCAGATTCGATTTCTGACTCCTGATGATCAAAGACGTGAAATCAAAACCCTAGTGGAGTCATGTCGATCGACACGGCAACGATTTCAAAGAAATGAATCACGTGACTGTTTAAGTGAAATGCTTTAGCGCGGTAATGGCAGGGTAACATTTGAGGCACTATGGCAAAATTTACATCAACCTTTTAAAAATATTCTCACTTAGTAAATGTCGTATTTAACCGACAAAAATGAGCTCCTGCAAAAGTATTACCTGCCCTCTAGTGGTAGAAATTTACACCTGCACTGACTCCGCCCACTGTTTGACACTTTTGGGTAGAAACGATGTAAATAAGGCAAACATGAAAAATGTTATTTTGCTCATGCGATCGAGAGAAAACTGCAGCGTGGACAGTTGGAGTAAACCTGGAGCCTGAGCATTTTAGAAACTCAACCTCTTTTCCTAACAGAGAGCGTTTCGTCTCGCTCAGACAGAGAACCTCAACTCAACGGTGAATAAATGTAAATGATCAGACCTGTGAGCTGGGCACCAGAGCCTTCCACCAGTGTCCCCCCTTCACCAGGTCCACCTCGCTGAGCGGGAGCGTGACTTTTCCGATGACGCAGTGGCGTGAGAACTTGTCGAAGTCCAGGACGGAGAGCAGCAGCGTCCGGCGCTGGGCCTCGAGGAAGGGCAGCTCGAAGGTGAAGCGCTCCTCGAACACAGGGTTCTGTGTCTTGCGCTTGACGCCGGTCTGCCGCGAGTTCTTGTGGTCGGGCAGGAGGCTCATCTTGACGTAGGGGTTGGAGTGAGCCACGCCCGCGCCGGGAGGAGGCAGGTCCCGAGCCTCGATCACACGCACGATCAGCTGGCAGTGAACGAGGTCGTACTGCGTGCTGAAGTGCAGGAGGCCGAGCTGGTAGCGCAGCAGGAGCTCCTCGTCGCTCAGAGAGTCCACGTCGTCTCCGCCGGACTCGGACGAGTAGAGCCGCGGCTCCAGCTTCCGGAAATAATCGTCCGAAGGAGGCTGGGGTTTGCGCAGCGGCTGAACCGCCTCCTTCCTCGGGGACATGGCCCAGAATTCAATGGGCTTCGTGTCCACCAGCGGGGAGCTGGGACGCCGCGAATCCAGACCTGAGACGCAGAAGACAATTTGACATTCGCTACAATCCAATCCTCTAATAATAATAATAATAATAATAATAATAATAATAATAATTAAACTTCTAATCGTGCAGATATTTAATTTTTCATCCACAGTCCTGATTAAAGATCCTAAAGTCGGTCTCGAACATTTTTCAAAGTCAGATGAGACCCGTTTCATGTGTGAAGTTTGTTTCTCGCTACAAGGCTAACGGAGGCTAATTAACTTAGCGTAGCGCGTGTTTAAATCCCCTCATCACACAGCCACTTTAACCTAACGGTTTATCTACAGCATATAAAATATCAGAATAAATCTATCAATCAAAAACTATTTTCTCGTTCGAATCGTTTCTACAAGTACAAGCTCCGCCTTCTGACTTTAGACCACGCCCCCTAAGGAGCTCTTTGCTGTCCTTTTGTCCATGTTTATAGAAAACAGTGTGTGTGTTAGACAACTAAGTCTGTCTGAGACACCGAACATCTCCACAAAGCCGTTGCCACGGTGGGAGAAGTTACACACAGACGCACACACACACACACACACACACACACACACACATATTTAGTGCACCATGCTAAACTGGAGACTATATGCTTCCATTACATGTTAGCAACATTAGCATAGTAGCTCATTATAAATGTAAAGAACGTGTTTGGCCTAACTGTAACTTCAGTGCACAGTAACAGGGACGTACTGGAGAGCTGGCGTGCGAGGCTGAAGGTGGAGCGAGAGTTCTCCGAGCCGGACCCCCGGCTGCCGGGACTGGTGCAGCTCGGACTGCTGCTGCCCGTGGCGTCGCTGTGGGCCGCATGGACCTGATCACCAGACACCAGGTGAGAGTTTGACTCTTTCTCGTCGTTACAGTCGTTAACACTGAAAAAGAACGAGAGAGACGTTTTAATCCTCTTACACCACGGCAGCGTGTACATTCTATCCATTTATAGTTACACTTAATATCGCCACACATCCTCAAAACAAGTTCGTTCCTGTTCTCACAGCTATAAACCTTCGATCCCTCCTTTTTTCTCCCTCAAAAAAGGTAAAAAAACCCCATGCAGCTAGTCATGTTACCGAGAAACCTGGTACCCTGCTAAAAAAGGTTCTTCAAGAGGTCTTTGTATAACGAAGGGAAAAAAAAAAAGGTTGTACGAAAAGGAACCTTTTTTGACAGAGAACCGTTCTGTTGTAGGGTTCTACAGAGAGCCTGTAACGTACAGCTGAAGAACATGTAAGCGTTCTAGATGTTTTAAAGGTGTGTCTGTAACTGCGCTCAAATCACTGCCAAACATTCACGGCTGGTTTGAGTCGTCTGGGCGACCGAGTGAAGGTCGACTGAAGGGATCAGACCTGTACTGCCAGCTCGTCGATAAAATAAGCCACGCCCCCGTGTGGGGACTGTTGTGATGTCACTCATGCTGAGCACTCGTGGTGAGTGAAGTCTAAGATGCTATAAACTCAAGCATGTAGATAAACCAGTGTAAAAATACACCATCGATATTCCGTTAGTCGCAAATCACCTCCTGTGTTAGTGTATTATAGTGAGTCATGTGACCAGCGTCACGTGACTATGAGCGATATAGTACGACGCAGTATAGAAGGGAAAATATCAGCTATTGTACGTGTAGATGGTGTGTGCGTTGAGTTTGGATTTCATGCAACACTTTGGCACTTTTTTGCGTTGTTATGTCCAAGTACCGATCTCAATCTCAGTCCCAAAGTGACGACACCATGCACGCTGATCGAGGTAATAATAATAATAATAATAATAATACTGATAATAATGCATTACTGAAAGAAAGTTGGAGCATTTGTTAGAATCAGGGAACACAATTAATCAGTGAAGTCTGTAGAAAGAAGCAGGCGAGGAGTGAAATGACTGAAATCACATGCAGCAGGCGGATATAATTATAACAATAATCATTTAAAAAAAGAAGTCAATTTTTCTGTGCATGAATTAGCAAACGAGTCCGGGCCAGAGTGCAACTTTCCACATTAATATCCCGCCCCGGAGCTCGTGTAACAGCCGTGGCTAATTTTATTGTGTTTCCCTGCAGGAATAAATATCCTGTTTCGGTTATTTCTTTGGCGAGGCCTGACTGCGAGGACTTCCCTTAGGGATCATCAAGGACCCTCTGTGTCCATGACTACAGCGCAATGAGAGAGATAGTTGTCACGGCAACAGAGCAATCTAAAACACATGGCCTCAGAAGGTCGGCGGGAGGAGGGTGGGGGTGGAGTCGAGGGAGAGCTGCAGGACTGGCGGATGCGGCTCATGATTACTCCTGGAAATTCAGCGGATATTGAGCGATTAGTTCAGACGCAGCCAGCGTGCAAAACCCGTGTGCAAAACCCTGCGATTACCCAGCAGCCCCCGGGGGACATCTGTCCATGGAGAAAAACCAAGCAGGACTGACATTTCACAACACAACGCAAGCGCTTGATTAGAGACGGTGACGAAAACCCGCAGACTCGGATTGATCAGACCAAACCTTCACTCGTTTGCTCGTTCAGACTCACGTATAAACAAACACACGCCCAAAAACCCCCACAAGCATGACTCGAGTCATACGCCGCCTGACCGCAATGAGTCACTACACATCACATTACATTTCCCTGATAATACAGACCGGTGACCCAGCTGTGTTTCTGAAATAATTACTGAAGCACGCGCTTTAATCTGACGAGTCCGAGACGCTTCGCCGAGCAGCCAGACACGTCCACGACATCGCCGAAGTTCGGAAGAATCACAGAAAAATATATACATTTATACATAAAAACATCACCTGCAATATGCAAAAATTCTATTAAAAAAAAAAGAGTTCACACTGGAGATTTATGAGGTCATAAAGAATTCATATCTGCGTTATATAGGGCTTATAACGAGGTTTCTTAGTAAAGTGGTATACGGTTATAAGAGAACAATGGGTATTGCGATGGCATGAGGTTATAAAAAGTTCATAATAACTGCTGTGTGACATGTTATAAGGGGTTTATAAAGGGTTTAGGAGTTTATGAAGGGGTCATATGGGCATTATATGAGGTTATAACGAGTTCACAGACATAATTTAAAAGAAGGATATCTGCGTATTATGATGGTATGAGCTCATAGGAAGCTCTTACTGACGTGTGTGAGGTAATAAGGAGCTTATATGGACACTGAATGAGGTTATAAGATGATTATATGGGTCTTGCGTTTGTATGAGGTGGTAACGTTGATATTGGGCTCTGTGTGAGGTTATATGTAGTTTATATGGGAATGGAAATGGTATAAGGTATCGAAAGGTTCGTGTAGGAGTTGTGTTAGGTTAATAAGGGTTCATATGGGCATGGTATGAGATAACATACGCTGTGTGAGCTAGGAGATTACACGTATTGCTTATAAAGGGTTCATATGAGTGTTGTATTAGGGGGTAGGCTTCATAGTTGGCATTTTACCAGGTAGTGCAGGATTTGTATGGGTGTTGTTGAGTTGTAAATGGTTTACATAGGCACACTGTGAGGTTATAAGACTTAATATGGGTATTACACGAGTATTAGATGATACAGGGTTCCTTTTGGGTATTGTGTGAGGTTATAAATGGCTTATATGAGGACAGAGATGATCTAGGGGTATGAAGGGTTCATATGGTCATGTTATGAGTTTATAGCAAGCATAATATAGATGCTGTACATACAGTAGTTCTATACTGATATAGGTGTTGCGATGGTATAAGGGTTGTAAGAAGTTCATCCTGGGCATTGTGTGAGGTTATAAAGGGTTCATATGGACCGTTTATGAAATGAAAGAGTTCATATAACGGGTTGATGTAGTGTTGTGTGAGGTTATGATGTGTTTGTATGGTTATACGGGCTCCAGTCAGTGTTCTATGAGGTTATAAATGGTTCGTAATATGGACCCATAATATGAGGTCAAAACTTTTATATCAGGATTATGAGATTTTAAAGGATTCATACCGATCGTTCGGTTATACGGAGTGCACATGCGCACTGAATGAGGTTATAAAGAGTGCCTGTGGGCATTATATGAGGTTATAAAGGGATAATAAGGCTATTCTATGCTGTTATAAACGTACTGCGTGGTGATGATCAGAGGATTAAAGCTGTACTTACAGCCAGGAGGGCGTCTGTGCTGGAAACGGCCCCAGAATCTCCACTTCCTCCTCAGTGGTCTGACAGCAGCTACATTCCCAACACCAGCGCCAACACGCCCGACACGACCAGCGGCACAGCAGGAGATCCGTCAGAGTAGACAGCAGACCCTGAGGAGAATCATCCCACCACAGACACCACTCAGAGATCCCGAAACACCGCGCTAACTCCTGCACAACAAAGCATCGTAGCCTCGCAGAGTGGTAGCTACCTGCTAACTGATACTGTGTGAATTTCAAATATTTACCGCATACTAAAGTTAAGTTCAGAGTGGAGATACAGTAAGTGTGCAGAGATGTTTACCAAACACATGTTCACGAGCACAATGTGGAAAAAAAGAAAAGAGATGCAACGCATGAACAGCACGCTCTGGATCAAGTGCTATCTTATAGGCAGGTGGAAGCCATTCTGTTAAACGAATCCAAAACTGCGGTGATTAAAGCGATAATTACAGCTAGGAGTATCCATTCAGCAATATACTAAACTCCTATTAGGTTTATTTCAACGCTCGCCGTCTTCTCTTTCATACATCATCACAATTAGTGTTATTCGACTAGACTGCAGTGTCAAATCCATTTCGGACGCTTCTACTCAAGAAATATCTGGAAAACCTGAAGGTGTGACCTACACTCTGTTAATTCAATTGAACAAGACGTGTTTAATCATCTGAATGAGGCGCTCCACTTAACCCGACTCTGAATACCAGGAACTTTCCCAGCTTAAGTACTGTACTGACGTAACGATACTGTCCAACAAATGTGTATGAAAACTGTCCGGTTTGTAAGAATTGAACGCGGTTCGTCCAAATGACGGTTTGTACAGACTTTTCTGCATAAAATATGAATCAGTGTCTGGCTCTCGGTAAGGAGAAAAGCCTCGGGGAGTCTCAGAGAGCTTCTGATTAAGATTTCGTTTTTGAGCTTTAGCCGTGGTGTGTGAGTCATCGCCTCACTCTGCTGCGACACGGCCGCCTGGTCCCCGAAGCGCAGACGTGATTTAGTGCCGCTGCGCTCCGGCTAAACAAACAGCTTATGAACGCAGGTAGGCAATAAAGATGATCCGAACCGTCACAGAGACAGGAAGTGGAGCTGCGCTCGAGCCGAGGTGCAGGGTTCAGACCTCGAATCGAAAAGGCGAGCTATTTTCTGCTCGATTTCATCCGAGCGATTCTCATCACACCGAGGCAGCGAGGCGATCCACCGAGGCCACGATTGCTCCATCAAGAAATGCTGATTGGGTGCAAGAACATGGCGTGTGCGAGGGGAAATGATAAGGAGTGAGGAAATTAATAAATGACCTTTTGGACCGCGTGTGTAACGAAGACGTGGGAAGAATTTACGGCGTTGGTTCATGTGGCTGCGTAAACGTGCGTGCCAGTTTAACATCAGCAGGCTTTACTGTGACTCCTACCTCGTTGACGGGTTCCAGCTGTCCTTTTTTACAGGTGGGAGGAGGAAGAGGAGCGGCCGGGAGCAGGAGGGAAGAAAACCAGAGGAGTTTAGCGGGACAAACACGGCACACAGATTATATATACATAACATGTACACACTTCACTACAGCTGGCATACGCACAGTATATACACACCTGGAGGAAACAGACAAATAAATAAATAAATAAATAAATAAAATGAGATTATTACATGTTAACTGTCGGGTTTATAATCTGATCCGTTGTTGTTTTGGTCTGATTCGTTTTTAAACATTAATTAAAGGACAACTCCAGCTGTTTTGTTTTTGAACATGGTCTTTATCCACCACATCTGTCGCAGACGATTACGTTTAGAGACGGCGAAACACCGCGTTTTCTTTTCCGATCCCGAAACCTTGAGTACCTGCTGACATCGATACCCATCCGATATCCTTTACGTTCAAAAGTCCTAAGCTTTAAAATGGTTTACAGTACAAATATAATTAAAAAAAAAATCAATGCTAGCGAAACAAACACCAGTCGAGTCTCTTCAAATGTAGCTATGTAAACATTTCCGGTTCCAAAAATACATTTCTTTTCAAATCCAGTTCCAATCTGCGCTGTTCATTACAGGATGCGATGTCTGATCCGACGTTTTCTCCGACGTCCGATCCGATATCGTTTTGCAGAAATCTGCACTCATGTTTTTTGCTCTGATTTTAAATAAAACTGTTTTATATTGACATGATCCCTGAGTTCAGGTATTGAGGAACGTTGTGTGGATTCTGATGGCGTAGGGATACACAAACCCTTCAGGAGATGTGTAAAGTAACCGGAACTACTTTTGACTGTATCGCTGAAGTAGCCGAACGTTCATGATGGAAGAACAGAACAGATTTAGGAAGATTTTCTCTCTTTTTGTTCCTGCAGATTTACATTTGTGATCTAACCCTGACCCTATAAAGTTTAATAGCACAACATTTCTCAGTGCAGGGAATTTTCTTAAAAGAGAGTGGACAGAGATTAGGATTAAAAACACGCACACACACACACACACACACCGGAGGTTCCCTTTAATCCTGATGAACACTTTGTTCCCAGCAGGGTTCCTCCACACCCCTCCACACTGATCGCTAAAAGGTCATGTTCGAGTTATTATCTACTGATCCGGTCATCTTCATGCCTCGTCTCACCTGTTTCCCACTACTTCCTGTTTCAGTGCCCCGCCCCCTCGTTTGATGGACAGCCTGCAAACAGCTCCGAACCTCCCGCTGTTCTGAAAGACCAGCACTGATACGGGCTTTGAGGTCATGTGATCAAGAAGGTTAAAATTGCAGGTTAGCATCTGCGGGTTTTTTGTGTGTGATGTAAGGATGTCCACTAGGGGGCAGTGTGGCAGAAACTACAGATGAAAGTGTGTCGATGGGATTAAGAGAAGAAACGAAGTGCCGGAAGGGATAAAGAGGCTAGATCTGGGTTTACAGGTGAAGGTGTTTTTTTCTGTCAGGGAATTTCGGTAGAATTGTGATGAAATTTCTCTTGTCTAGTTTGTGTGTTTGGAGGTTTTACCCATAATCCCCTTCTCTGTGTACAGCTCTCGTAGCGTGTGTTAGTCGAAGCTGCTTTAAAAAACAAAATTCAGCTCAACATCGTTCCTCAGGCCACAGCGAGCAAGAGGCGGAGCTATGGGGACTGGCGGGAAAGTCCGCCTCCTAGTTCTGATTGGCTGGATGCAGATTGTGAGGAGAACTTCACACACACTCGATCACACACTGCTGCTTTAACACACACTTCTCACACACACACACACACACACACACACACACACACACACACCTTCTATCTCTCTCTCTCTCTCACACACACACACACACACACCTTCTATCTCTCTCTCTCTCACACACACACACACACACACACACACCTTCTATCTCTCTCTCTCTCACACACACACACACACACACACCTTCTATCTCTCTCTCTCTCTCTCACACACACACACCTTCTATCTCCATCTCTCTCTCTCTCTCTCTCTCACACACACACACACACACACACACCTTCTCTCTCTCTCTCTCTCTCACACACACACACACACCTTCTCTCTCTCTCTCTCTCTCTCACACACACACACACACACACACACCTTCTCTCTCTCTCTCTCTCTCTCACACACACACACACACCTTCTATCTCTCTCTCTCTCTCTCACACACACACACACACACCTTCTCTCTCTCTCTCTCACACACACACACACACACCTTCTCTCTCTCTCTCGCTCTCTCTCTCTCACACACACATATATACACACACATACTTCATAGATACACACACACACCTTCTATCTCTCTCTCTCTCTCTCTCTCTCACACACACCTTCTATCTCTCTCTCTCTCTCTCACACACACACACACACACCTTCTCTCTCTCTCTCTCACACACACACACACACACCTTCTCTCTCTCTCTCGCTCTCTCTCTCTCACACACACATATATACACACACATACTTCATAGATACACACACACACCTTCTATCTCTCTCTCTCTCTCTCTCTCTCACACACACCTTCTATCTCTCGCTCTCTCTCTCACACACACATACATACACCCACACACACTTCATAGATACACACACACGCACACCTTCACATACACACACTTACTTCACAGATACATACACACACACCTTCACATACACACACTTCACAGATACACACACACTTACTTCACAGATACACACACGCACACACCTTCACATACACACACACACTTCACAGATGCACAAACACACACTTACTTCACAGAAATACACACACACATTTACTTTACAGATACACACACACACCTACACACCTTCACACATACGCACACACACCCCTTCACATACACACATGTTCACACACACTTACTTCACAGATATACACACACACACCTTCACATACACACACACTCTCACACACACACTTCACAGATACACACATGTACACCTTCACACACACACACACACACACTTACTTCACAGATACACACACACACACACCTTCACATACACACAAACACTTCAAATATACACACACACCTTCACACACACACACACACATACTTCACAGATACACACACACATTTACATGTATTCATTTAGCAGACGCTTTTATCCAAAGCGACTTACAAATGAGAAAATACAAGCAAAGCGACATATCAAGCAGAGAACAACACAAGTAGTGCTACTGTACAAAACTCCATACCATACACACTTCACATACACACACACACACACACACACACCCTCACATACACACTTACTTCACAGATACACACACACACACCTTCACATACACACACACACACATACACACACTTCACAGATACACACACACACCTTCACATACACACACTTCACAGATACACACACACACACCTTCACATACACACACACTTCACAGACACACACACACACACACACACACACACACTTCACAGATACACATACACACAGTTACTTCACAGATACATATACACACACACTTCAAACGCACACAACTTCACACACACCCTCACACACATACACACTTCACAGATACACACACAAACACACACACTTTCACACACACACTTACTTCACAGATACACACACTTCACAGGTACACATACACACCATCACATACATACACACTCACACACACTTACTTCACAGATACACACGCACACCTTCACATACACACACCTTCACAGATACACACAGATACACACACACACATACTTCACACACACACACCTTCACATTAACACACACTTCACAGATACACACACACCTTCACATACACACACATACACACACACACCTTCACATACACACACATACACACACACAAACACACACTTACTTCACAGATACACACACACACTTACTTCACAGATACACACACCCTCACAAACACACATCACAGATACACATACACACACCTTCACATACACACACTTCTCAGATACATACACGCACACAAATAAACACAACTTCACACACACACACACCTTCACACACACACACACACCTTCACATACACACACACCCTCACACAGATACACGCACACACACGCACACACACTTCCCAGATACACTCCAACGTACACACTCACACACACACACACACACAATTCACAGACACACACACCCTTGCCACACTTCCTGTCAACTGATCTCAGTGATGGAGATCTGCTTTCTTTCCACTGCTTCAACTCTTTCTCCCTCACTCTCTCACTCCCTCTCCCTCTCCCTCTCTCTCTCTCTCCCTCTCTCTCCCTCTCTCTTCTCTCTCCCTCTCTCTCTCTCTCTCTCCCTCTCTCCCTCTCTCTTCTCTCTCTTTCTCTCCCTCTCTCTCTCCCCTTCTCCCTCTCTGTCTCTCTCTGTCACACACTCTTTTCTTCCTCTCTCCATCTCTCTCTACTTTTTTTGCCCTTTGATTAATCCCTCTCTCTCCCTCTCCTCTCTCTCTCTCCCTCTCCTCTCTCCCTCTCTCTCTCTCTCCGCCCTTGGCCCCGCCCTCCTCTGCTCTCCATCAGCGACCCGATGTTGTCTGAGCAATTAGTCGCGGCTGTAACCATGGTAACGGTGGCGGCGCGAGTGGGAATGACGCAGCAGGGTCAGAGAGACACATGGACCACACAAAGCAACGAGAACATTGCATAACACACACACACACACACACACACACACATTGCTCAGATCAGTGACACAAAAATACACACCTATCATACATAATAATAATAATAATAATAATAATAATGATAATAATAATAATAATAATAATCATAATAATAATAATAATAATAATAATGATAATAATAATAATAATAATAATGATAATAATAATAATAATAATAATAATAATGATGATGATGATAATAATAATAATAATAATAATAATAATAATAATAATGATGATGATGATAATAATAATAATAATGATAATAATAATAATAATGATGATGATGATAAGGAGAAGAGGAATTGGAAATCCATTTAACATAAAATTATGGGGGTTTTTTTTCTTTTTAATTAAAATTTGTAAAAACTTTTTTGAAATCCTGAAAAAACCCCAAATTTAAAATAAATAAATAAACAAATACACAGACTTGTGTATAAAACAGAGGAGACGTACACGATGTTATTATAAGGACGTATTGGACTTTTGTTTAATCTTATTACATTTTTGTTTCAGTCAGTAATCAGAGTCAGAGAAAATAACTCAGTTATTAATGTCATTAATATCAGACAGTACGCTTCTGTTCCGCTGACTTTTCGAGCATGTATCAATATCAATTCCTCACACACACCACTGATGTTTTTATGCCTAAAGACAGATCCGGGTCTCTCAGTGTTCGGGTCTCGGTGTTCGGGTCTCAGTGTTCGGGTCTCTCAGTGTTCAGGTGTCAGTGTTCGGGTCTCAGTGTTCGGGTCTCTCAGTGTTCAGGTGTCAGTGTTCGGGTCTCAGTGTTCGGGTCTCTCAGTGTTCGGGTCTCGGTGTTCGGGTCTCAGTGTTCGGGTCTCTCAGTGTTCAGGTGTCAGTGTTCGGGTCTCAGTGTTCGGGTCTCTCAGTGTTCAGGTGTCAGTGTTCGGGTCTCTCAGTGTTCGGGTCTCTCAGTGTTCGGGTCTCAGTGTTCGGGTCTCAGTGTTCGGGTCTCAGTGTTCGGGTCTCTCAGTGTTCAGGTGTCAGTGTTCGGGTCTCAGTGTTCGGGTCTCTCAGTGTTCGGGTCTCGGTGTTCGGGTCTCAGTGTTCGGGTCTCTCAGTGTTCGGGTCTCGGTGTTCGGGTCTCAGTGTTCGGGTCTCTCAGTGTTCGGGTGTCAGTGTTCGGGTCTCAGTGTTCGGGTCTCTCAGTGTTCAGGTGTCAGTGTTCGGGTCTCAGTGTTCGGGTCTCTCAGTGTTCAGGTGTCAGTGTTCGGGTCTCTCAGTGTTCAGGTGTCAGTGTTCGGGTCTCAGTGTTCGGGTCTCTCAGTGTTCGGGTCTCTCAGTGTTCGGGTCTCAGTGTTCGGGTCTCTCAGTGTTCGGGTCTCAGTGTTCGGGTCTCTCAGTGTTCGGGTCTCAGTGTTCGGGTCTCAGTGTTCGGGTCTCAGTGTTCGGGTCTCTCAGTGTTCGGGTCTCAGTGTTCGGGTCTCTCAGTGTTCGGGTCTCAGTGTTCGGGTCTCTCAGTGTTCAGGTGTCGGTGTTCGGGTCTCGGTGTTCGGGTCTCAGTGTTCGGGTCTCTCAGTGTTCGGGTGTCAGTGTTCGGGTCTCAGTGTTCGGGTCTCAGTGTTCGGGTCTCTCAGTGTTCGGGCCTCGGTGTTCGGGTCTCTCAGTGTTCGGGTCTCGGTGTTCGGGTCTCGGTGTTCGGGTCTCGGTGTTCGGGTCTCTCAGTGTTCAGGTCTCGGTGTTCGGGTGTCGGTGTTCGGGTCTCTCAGTGTTCGGGTCTCGGTGTTCGGGTCTCTCAGTGTTCGGGTCTCAGTGTTCGGGTCTCTCAGTGTTCGGGTCTCTCAGTGTTCGGGTGTCAGTGTTCGGGTCTCTCAGTGTTCGGGTCTCAGTGTTCGGGTCTCTCAGTGTTCGGGTCTCAGTGTTCGGGTCTCTCAGTGTTCGGGTCTCTCAGTGTTCGGGTCTCAGTGTTCGGGTCTCTCAGTGTTCGGGTCTCTCAGTGTTCGGGTCTCAGTGTTCGGGTCTCTCAGTGTTCAGGTGTCGGTGTTCGGGTCTCGGTGTTCGGGTCTCAGTGTTCGGGTCTCTCAGTGTTCGGGTCTCTCAGTGTTCGGGCCTCGGTGTTCGGGTCTCTCAGTGTTCGGGTCTCGGTGTTCGGGTCTCGGTGTTCGGGTCTCTCAGTGTTCAGGTCTCGGTGTTCGGGTCTCGGTGTTCGGGTCTCTCAGTGTTCGGGTCTCGGTGTTCGGGTGTCGGTGTTCGGGTGTCGGTGTTCGGGTCTCTCAGTGTTCGGGTCTCGGTGTTCGGGTCTCTCAGTGTTCGGGTCTCGGTGTTCGGGTCTCTCAGTGTTCGGGTCTCGGTGTTCGGGTCTCGGTGTTCGGGTCTCTCAGTGTTCGGGTCTCGGTGTTTGGGTCTCGGTGTTCGGGTCTCAGTGTTCGGGTCTCTCAGTGTTCGGGTCTCGGTGTTCGGGTCTCTCAGTGTTCGGGTCTCGGTGTTCGGGTGTCGGTGTTCGGGTCTCTCAGTGTTCGGGTCTCTCAGTGTTCGGGTCTCGGTGTTCGGGTGTCGGTGTTCGGGTCTCTCAGTGTTCGGGTCTCGGTGTTCGGGTCTCAGTGTTCGGGTCTCTCAGTGTTCGGGTCTCGGTGTTCGGGTCTCGGTGTTCGGGTCTCTCAGTGTTCGGGTCTCGGTGTTCGGGTCTCTCAGTGTTCGGGTCTCGGTGTTCGGGTCTCTCAGTGTTCGGGTCTCGGTGTTCGGGTGTCGGTGTTCGGGTCTCGGTGTTCGGGTCTCGGTGTTCGGGTCTCTCAGTGTTCGGGTCTCTCAGTGTTCCGGTTTCGGTGTTCGGGTCTCGGTGTTCGGGTCTCGGTGTTCGGGTCTCGGTGTTCGGGTCTCTCAGTGTTCGGGTCTCAGTGCTCCGGTTTCAGTGTTCGGGTCTCGGTGTTCGGGTCTCGGTGTTCGGTTCTCGGTGTTCGGGTCTCGGTGTTCGGGTCTCGGTGTTCGGGTCTCGGTGTTCAGGTCTCTCAGTGTTCGGGTCTCTCAGTGTTCGGGTCTCGGTGTTCGGGTCTCTCAGTGTTCGGGTCTCGGTGTTCGGGTGTCGGTGTTCGGGTCTCGGTGTTCGGGTCTCTCAGTGTTCGGGTCTCTCAGTGTTCCGGTTTCGGTGTTCGGGTCTCGGTGTTCGGGTCTCAGTGTTCGGGTCTCAGTGTTCGGGTCTCTCAGTGTTCGGGTCTCTCAGTGTTCGGGTCTCGGTGTTCGGGTCTCTCAGTGTTCGGGTCTCAGTGCTCCGGTTTCAGTGTTCGGGTCTTGGTGTTCGGGTCTCGGTGTTCGGGTCTCGGTGTTCGGTTCTCGGTGTTCGGGTCTCGGTGTTCGGGTCTCGGTGTTCGGGTCTCGGTGTTCGGGTCTCTCAGTGTTCGGGTCTCGGT
>NC_071256.1:38998969-39006469 GCF_023375685.1 Ictalurus furcatus
AGTGAGAACAGGAACTAACACGTTTCATGGATTTCAAAACATTTAATGTAATTATAAATGCGTAAAAAGTGTAAACAACTGCTGTAGTGTAAGAGGAATAAAACACTTACACAAGCTGTTATAGGAAAATAACTCTAAATAACTTCAGGGTGAGGACAGTAACTCTCCTTCATCACACCACCCCGACCCGGCATTTTACTGTAACAGCACTACACACACACACACACACACACACACACACACACACACAAGCAGTGTTAATTAATGACTTAAGGGGAATGTTTTTGCAGTTTAGTGTTGAGACACGGTAGAGAATATATCACTCATAACATGACACGGTGATGCATTACACACTGCTAATAGTTAGTTATAAACACTGTGTGTGTGTGTGTGTGTGTGTGTGTGTGTGTGTGCCCTTATTGGTGTTAAAGCTGTTCTGACTGTCCCCGACTCACATGATGTCTCTGAGTCAACACAAAACTCAACCAGCTCTTTCACATGTCGAAATTTATATCTCCTGTAAAACACAGCTGTACATGTCTTTGGTTGAGAGCACACACACACACACACACACACACACACACACACACACACACACACACATACAAACGTAAAGCAGGAAAGTGTCCCTTGGATCTGTTCTAAACCTTTTGACCTCGATGACCTCTGAGATACAGTACGTTAAGAAGGATTTGTACCAGCAGACCATACAGTACTTGTATTTTTCTCCAACGAATAAAAACTGCATTTCAAAATACTGCTTGAAATTTTTTTACAAATAAAATAAATACATAACCCTTGCTCATGTTTTCCTTTTCACTCCTTTGCTTTAACAAAACACACCTGATGCTAGAAGATTCCAGATCACTGTTAAGACGTGTACACCTGAGACCCTGACTGGAAATAAAGCATCTATTCAGCGTCAACGTGCTTACAGCGAACCCCTCGCCCCAGAGTTGTCCTTTGCGGACGGCCGAGACGGATTAAACGAGGCAGATGAGTCCAGGAGTAGGACAGCCGGGCACTGACCAGGTCCAGAGATTCGGCGCTGAATTCGGCCCACATGTTAGACGGCACGGTTTCCTTAACGATCTTCGGCAAAGCGACGGATTCGGGTAGAAGACCTTTGTCACCGCCGAGAAGGAGATGACGGAGACTCCTGGTTTGTAGCCCGTCTCTTAGAAAACGCAGCAGGTCTTCCATCCTGTCCATCAGGTGGCGGTCTTCCCAGGCCTCGAACGGCGTGCTGAGAAGGAGACGTAGCCACGCGGTTTTCAGAACATAGGACGACAGAACTCCTTTCCACTCAGCTCCTGCTTGTTGGTCTAACGTTTGCCCGCCGAGGTCCCGCACTTCCTTGAGCAGCTGAAGGCACTTTAGATGGCAGGAGCTGGCGGGGAGTTTGGTTTTCAACCATCCAAGGAGCTTCTGCTCCTGCTTCGGGAAGTAAACCGTCCAAAGGTCCTCCGAACGCTGAGCTCCGGGGGACGCGACCAAGAAGGCGGAGTCACCCAGAGGAAGTGCCGGGATGAGCCGAACGCCCATGGAGATGTGACAGCAGACGTAGTCGGATCGCGGTGTGAGGTGAAGCTGTACGCGCTGTCCCTCACTGAGAGAAAGACTGAGTAAGCAGCGCTGATCGAATGGGTACCGTACGGTAGACAGGCAGCGCTGGGACGCGCAGTAAAACCAGCGCATCACCGAGTCCGGACTCAGCCTGTACATTCCCGGTGAACCGTTTGACCGCAAGTAGGCATCTGTGAAGGCTTTGTGGCGCCGTGGCCATTCCTCCTTACGCGGCGTCTCCAGAGTGACCAGTGGTGCACCACCGAGGCTGTTACCGTGGCTGCACGGCTCCAATTTGAGCCCTCGGGGAAGCCTGAGCGGGACCAGGATGTCAAAACAATCCGGCGAGCCCACTTTGTGCTCCTCGTACGAGCTCCCGATCTGAACAAAGTCCCCGCGAAAAGCCAGAGAGGACTCGGGGAGAACATCGGCCCGCCCGACTCGCACCAGCTCGCTCACCAGCTTCGCCACGTGAGCCTTGCTGTGGCCGAGAACGTGCGGAGAAAGGCGTACATGTCTCTCGAAGTGTTCCTCCAGCAACTCCCTTTTAGGACCCGTGGGTTTTCCAGCAACCGCGTGAAAGCTTCGTTTAGTAGTCCCAGGCGGAGACGAGCAGTACCTGATGAAGAAATAACACAGTGCAAAGGCGAAGACGTACTTGATGAGCGGGATGGATCCGGTTCCCTGATCGGAGCAGCCATCGGACCGCTCGTCGGTTCCTCGTGGGAGGAATTGATGAAGCAGCAGCAGGACGCCGAGGAGGCAAGTGACCAGAAGCCAGAAAACCCTGAGGTTTAGCGTGTACACACTCATCCTCCTGTTCCAGTCCAGTTCGTCTGAGCTCTCGCAGGCATGGGATGGGGGTGCTTAGCCCATGCTGAGTCAGTCTTCCAGATGTTCAGGATTATCCCGAGTTCTCCTCGCTGTCCTAAACTCTCGAAAAGAAGTTCTTCTAACCTCAGAGGCGAAGTTTACACGCCGATGTTTTATTTGCCGAGCACCACGAGTCCACTCGTCCAGGATGTTTGAAAATCCCCCTCTCTCGTATTGCCGAGCGCCGTGTGAAACGAGAGAGCGGCCGCTTGAGTGTGTGCGAGTGTGTGAGTGAGTGAGCTCAGAGGAAATGCCAAACTCTTGAGAGAGGAATTTCTGTTTAAAAAAAAAAAAACCCACGAGCCCGCTCAGAGTCACACTCCTCCCCTTCACCCCTCCCCCTGCGCTTAAAGAGACACGGAGGAAGAAAACCCACTTCCTGCTTCGTGTTGTGTTTAGCACAGCTGACTTCTGCTGAACCTCTGGATTTCAGTGCATATGTGTATAATACGTTTGATATAATACGTAGATATAATGGATATAAATATATATCGTCTGTAAGACGAACAGGAACGCGTTCAGAATTAATTACAAGGCATGATGTCACACAGGGAGTAGACCTGTTCACTCAACTAAAATAAACAAAAGCTCTTTGAGGGACTGAGAAACTCCAGGCCTCCCACACACACACACACACACACACACACACACACTCATCCTCGTGCCCTGTCACTACAATACATCCTCAGTTCCTGCACAGGCCACGTTAACACTTCCTGACCTCCACGTTTGACCCGCCCAACAGGAAAAACAAGCGAGCGCCGTGACTTTCCAGACCCCAAAGGTTTTGCATGCAAATGCTGAATTTTCATATCACCAAAGCGCACAGTGAAGCCGTTGAGAAGCTTCTGCCTGTTCCTGCGTCACGCCGCGGAGCTCACGTGTCACGTGTTAATCCTGCGCAATTCCTAAATCAACGTCTTCGTTTGGATTAAACAAAGGATCCGCACAGCTCCACACGTCCGCCTTACATTACCGTAAATGTCATGTCAAATAAATAGAAAGAGCCGCAACTATATTTTTGTAGAACCCTCCTTTTTCCGTAAGCTAAGAACCCTTAATTATCCACCGAACCCTTAAAGAACCAATAAAGAACCCTTTTTTAACCTGAGTGTGTGTATTAACTGATGAAGTGTTCGCTACAAGCTCCGAATTATTGCTCATTATTTTCTCTCAGCAAACCGACCAGGACGTACACACCCATATAGGTCAACATGCAAAAGTTTGCACCCCCTCAGGGCAAAATAGTGTAGATGAGGTCGGGTTCCCTTCTGAGTCTGGTTCCTCTCGAGGTTTCTTCCTCAGATCATCTCAGGGAGTTTTTCCTCACCACCGTCACCACCGTCTCGCTCAATAGGGATAAACTCACACACTTAAAATCTCCATCCTGTGTTTATATGTTTCTGTAAAGCTGCTCTGGGACAGTGTCTACTGTTAAAAGCGTTTCATGCACAATTCCTTCAGTGTTATCATAAATAATGAAGTAGTGTGAAGTGGAGTGGGTTTCTATCGTCGTTCCTCTATACGGCGAGTACACATCGGACCGAAACGTGTTCTCTAGAGCCTGATGGAGTCGCGGAAAAAAGAACAAAAAGTTTTCTACCTTTGCGATGGCGCTACAGAAGTTCTCATGCTGCAGGATGAACTTATATTACATTGCGTGACTTGCTGCAGCTGAACACCTGCATACACTCACAAACCAACATCTGTAGACCTTCACATTCATACAATTATCCAATCAGCCAATCAGAGTTTGAGTTAATGTTCACATCAAACATCAGAATGGGGGGGAGGGGCCGGGGGGATCTCGGTGATCTCAGCGGTGGGATTTTCACACACAGCTGTCTGTAGAGCTTACACAGAATGACGCGAAAAACAAAAAACGTCCCGTGTTACTGAGAGAGGTGAGAGGAGAGCGAATGGCCAGACCGGTGCGAGTTGACTGGAAGGATCCGGGAAATCAAATAACCGTCCTGTACGGCAGAAAAGCATCTCATAACACACACCATGTGGAGCCTTGAAGCAAGTGAGCGACAAAACACATCGGGTTCCTTTCCTGCCAGCCAAGAACAGGGATCTGAGACTACAGTGAGGCATAGACTCACCCCAACTGCACAGTTAGAGATCCAAAACTTCTGCTATATTTCATCCAAACTGAACTGACTGACTTGAGTCACGTATTTGCTTCTTTTCTCTACTTCTCCTGAACACGTTAAATACGCAGTGAACAGATTCACCGTTAATGTGTGTTTCTGACGTGACATTAACACCGGTTTAAACTGTATGTAAACTGAAATCTTCTGCGCTTGTGCCTTTCTGATTAAACGTCACCACAAAACGGAGGAAAAATAGAAACTACACGTTAATGCTGGTGAAAATACTGATCTTTCAGGATGGAGCAGCAGGACCTCCGCGATCATCTGAACAGACCCTGAACAGCTGTGGTCTGAGGAAGGAAGTGCTGTTTATTCTAACGCTAAAAGATAAAACTCAAGGCAGACAGAGCCTCGCCGACCCGACTCCTATCACCTCCTTATCAAAACGCCTCCGGATTAAAATACCGACTCTAAAAATACACAGCGTCCGTTACTGCGTGCGACACAGGGTCCCTCAACACGGGGTGCGATTTAACTTCAGGAAGCATCATGTGGTAGAAAGCACGAACTGACGTGACCTTGTGATCACATGACATTAATTCTGAGATGAATGTAGGGCTCATGTGGTAGGCAGTGGTGGCGTGGTGGTTAAGGCTCTGTGTTACTGATGGGAAGGTCGGGGGTTCAAGCCCCAGCACTGCCAAGCTGCCACTGTTGGGCCCTTGAGCAAGGCCCTTAACCCTCTCTGCTCCAGGGGGTGCTGTATCATGGCTGACCCTGCACTCTGACCCCAACTTCCTGTCATGCTGGGATATGCGAAGAAAATAATTTCCCTGTGCTGTAATGTATATGTGATTAATTACGTGACGTTATCATGTCACTATGAACCACACATTTAGGAGAAAAATGGTGTTCGGTCTGTATGGGTGATGGCTAACAAAATAATAGGATAATAGGTTTCAGGGTAGCTAGCTTGACATGTCGAGGCTAATGTTTCCCTTAAGCTGTTAGCCAAAATGATCAAAGCAGAGAAATGACTTGTTACAGAGTACGCACTGATGGTGCGGATTTCTGATCCAACTATCTGGACAAGAGCAACAGATACATGTGATCTATTATCTAGAAAATCATATAAAATAAATAATCAAATAAAAATTCATCGGTGCAAAACTTAGTGTCTTTATATAAGCACTTGGATGGTCGTTATAATCTATTAAAGCAGCTGTTTGTGATTTTTAACGCCCGCTGCTGTCCGTCAGGTGAACTGCAATTACAATTCAAATGAACCTGAACAACGCTTCACCTTTCCCACATTTGTGTGTGGCTTTGAAAGAAAAGGGGTGGAGCTGAGCAGTTCTGTTCTAGATAGAGGCGGAGCTCATTTCTCGGCGGGAAATTAAATGTCAACAGAATGCTGAAATAAAACAAACTAGTGGAATCTACTGCATGGAAATATTATTATTATTATTATTATTATTATTATTATTATTATTATTATTGTGGGAAACACTAGAAACCTTTTTAAATGTTGCAAACGAAATAAACAATTTTTTAAACGCAGCTTGTTATATCGTGTTACCGGTAGACCGCAAAGATGCGTAAACTCCTCTGTCCTGAAGATTTAGCTCTGACTGTTACGAAGCACTGACACTGGAGACTCCTTCCTTCTATACACGCTACATAAACATCTCCTTTCAGATCAATGACACGTTGTTTAACACGTTTATGTGACGCGTCCGCTGTACACGTCCCTTCGAAAGTGCTGTTACTATAGAAACGATAACGTATTGGAACGAGTGCATTGATTATAAATAAACCCGTGATAACTTGATCAGACGTGTACCTGGACTGGAACGTCTGATGGTACTCAGCCCCAGCGCTCGGGGAATTCCATCTGCAGTCGTTACTCTTCGTATAACGTTGTTTTGTGAGCGTTCTGCCTTCAAAGTCTCCTGCTAGACTTTAATGACTTCATTTACTCTGTGCCGTGTTTTGAAGTGTGTGTTTGAAGAGTTTAAACGTGGAGCGTTTCCTCAAACCCGAGTGACTCACGCTGCATCTGCTGATGTGTCAGCGTCCTCTCCAACACGCCGCGTACGCTCCACTGAGACTCCTGCACACCACACTTCCCAAACATCTCAATACAAACACCATCACGTGTCAGGACCAATCTGTTCTTCCTCTGGGTTCCGTACCGCACGCCATCACGGAACGCGTGCTTGTGTTTCAGACACGTCCGTCTGTTCCGGCCGTTCTTTACACTGTTTTTAATCAAAATGAAGGTTTTTAAAATGGCTGCCGATAAATACAGATCAGTTCACGTACATTATATTGTGTTTAGTCATTAAATCTTAACCAAAGTAAACAAAACATCTGAAAATGCACTCTAAATAATTTCATATAAAAGTTCTTTGTTCCTCAGAGGGAACCCTTATATACACACCAGAGTGTTTCTAACTAGAACCCTTTCTGGGAGCTAAGAACCCTTACACTCATACACATTTAAACCCTTAAATACTCTTTGGTTGTCCCTCTGGGGAACCCTTAAAGGTTCTATGTAGAGCCCTACAAGGATGTTTCCCTGTCAGAAAGAGTTGCAAAAGGAACGTTTTTGGAGAGCTCCGATCCCTGCTTCATTCAATAAACACTTCAAGAACCATTAAAGAGATCTGTTTTTCTAAAAGAGTGTACACTCACACTCATCCTTTCCAAGTAGAACTCCTTTAGGAAGCTAAGAACCATTACTTCAGACCCTTGAAGAACCCTTGAAGTATTCTTTTTTCTAAGAGTGTACACTTGTGGAAAAATTCTTAAGGGTTCTTCAGCTGTCCCTCTAGGGGAACCTTTATGCTGAACTCCAGACAGGGTTCCAACTAAAACCCTTTTAAAGAGCTGAGAACCCTTAAATATAAAATAAACCCTTGAAGAGCCCTTTTTTCTAAAAGTGTACACTCTGTGTCCCTCT
>NC_071256.1:39011469-39056469 GCF_023375685.1 Ictalurus furcatus
TGCGAGGCGAAATGCTAGAAAGAAGTAAGACTTCTTTGGGCGAGTCAGGTTGCGGGGCAGGGCACACTGGCAGTGGGGTGGGGCAATGTGTGGTGCCGGTGGGGGGGCGGTTCAGAGCGCGATGGTGGTGGGGTGGGGCATCCCAACCCTAACCCTATCCCTAGGAGTACAGGAGGGTAGGCGTGGATGGAGTACACTAGAGTAGGGTAGAAGCAACCTTCAGACACCACACACCAACACTCAGCTGATGGACTGGATTTGGGTTAAAGGGGAACATGGTGGACATTTGTGTTTACATCAGACTGTCGCTTTATTATACAATATTTCTACACATTACACCTACAACAAAAAAACTTTAACTGCCCCACTGAATTATGGATGTTCATCACTAAAGATCAGACCTGATCAGATCAGACCTGATCAGATCAGACCTGCAACTACCTGAAACCACACTAAAACCTGCAGCTGGTGATTTGGGCTGTGAATAAAAGTTGCATTATACCGCCACCTTGTGTCTCAAAATAGAACAACTCCATTTAACTTTTATTTCAAGTCCTGCAATCAAATGTACTTATTTGTTTGTTTGTTTGTTTTAATTAGTTATTTATTTATCTATTTCATTCGTTTAACTTACATTAAATGCATGTAGAAGCTAAATGTAATTTAAGGCAGCATTCATCATATTTAATGCACATTTTTAGAGAAGTATTTACAAGCTATTAACCCTTTCATGCATAAACTACATCAACCTGACTCAAGATTTTTTTTTTCCTCTCAGATCGTTTTATTCTTCTTTAAAGATGATTTCTTTTCTTTCTTTCTTTTTTTTTTAAACTAATGTTTGTAAAAGTCATGCATGTGTCCACACTCAGGAAGACACCATGCAGTTGTGTGTTCAATTACACCTCATGCACTAATGACTGAACTGCCAATTGTGAAATCAAAGAAAGTAAAATGCACATCTTCATGCTGTAACACATTGTATTTTAACGCTTCTACACTCGGGACTATGACAACAACGACAACAACGACGACAACAACGACAACAACGACAACAGCAACAACAACACTATAACCAGTGCATTCCATGGGCTGAAGCAAATCTCTGTAGATCAGAATCAGAGGGTCTTTTTCTTTCTTGAAAGCATTATAAATTATAGAAATATCACAGATAATACTTATTTGTAAAGCAAATATAAATAAAGAATAAGTATTTTCACCCAAATATGCAGTTATTCTGTAACCCGAGTGTTAAGTGTCAATATTACTAAGGTGCATGATGTCACGTTTACTCATAATATACATGTAAAAACATGACAATTCTATGGTTCCTTAGATGTTACTCATAATTTATTTACCTGCAAGGGTCTTTTCCTCTACAAGTATGGAACAGAAATCCCTGGAGGAATTAGTGGTTCTGAACTTCTTCTTCTTCTTCTTCTTGATTGTATGCCGGGTTGCAAGCCATCTTCAGAGGTGCATACCGCCACCCACTGTGATGGAGTGTGAAGAGAATTACATCTCCATCTCTCACGTATTCCCCATATTTCCCTAAATATATGAGTCCACTGGTCCTAATAAATCTGATCGTTCTCATTTGTTCTCCTGCATCTGGACCATCGTTTAGGAGTTGTGAATTCTCGACATGCTGAAGTTTGCAATTCTTAAGACTCCTTTTTGTCTTTCATATGCAGGACGTACCATCGAACGTGCTCGACAGTCTCCTCCATTACGCAAACATCTCATAGACCTGTACCATGTTTCCGTATGATGTGTAACGAGCGGGTAAGATTCGAATGCCCTGATCTTGTTCTCCTCTACTTATGCTGTGAATCATTTTCTAATATCAGATGTTTTCCTTCTGATCTGCTGAGTGGGAGATTTTACTCAGTTCATCCATCTTGAACGATTCTTTAGCCGTTTCCTCATTACCCTGAACTTTAACCTCTGGAATGTAAAACGCTGCCCCGGTCTTGCCAGTATCATGGTTTTTTGGACCATCTGAGTATACATGTAGAAACAAATAATGCATAGTTTTTATATATATATATATATATATATATATATTCTGTTACGTATGTGTTTATATTAACCCCCGTCCCCTTTTTCCTTAATTCTTTCATGTAGTTTTAAGTAAATTTTCCAGTCCAGCGACTAACCTAGGTGGTATCAGAGGTATTGAAACTTTCAATTCAATTCAATTCAGTTTTATTTGTGTTAGCGCTTTTAACAACGGTCATTGTCTCAAAGCAGCGTTACAGAAATATATAAACACAGGATAGAGATTTAGATAAAATAGAGATTTTAAGTGTGTGGATTTATCTCTATTGAGCGAGACGGTGGTGAGGAAAAACTCCCTGAGATGATATGAGGAAGAAACCTTGAGAGGAACCAGACTCAGAAGGGAACCCGTCCTCATCTGGGTGACACCGGATAGTGTGAGAGTAAAGGAAAGTTCATTACGGTTTAATATGAAGTCTGTTTGTTGAACTAGTCCACTGTTCACTAAAGGAGACCTGAGTGCAGAACTACATGTGGTAATTGCAGTCCTAAGGCCATCGCAGCAACCGTAGTCCCAGCAACCACAGCAAGAACGTGGAATTGAGGTCCAAAACCATTTCATGGTACTTCAAGAGGTACCGTCCTCAGCGATCTCCAGGGTGTAGCCTCCAGTTGATGAGAGCTCCATCCAGAGGTAGGGCATCAGGATGGATCTGGCAGGACCGGAGAGCAGAAAGGGTCAGGATCACTGACTGAAACTTTGCATTTGTTATGTGTTATAACTCACTACATGAAAGGTAATATCTGAAAAAGCATAATAGGGGCACTTTAAGATGTGTTTTGCACTTACAATTACCTACCACTAGATGGCGATCTATACTTTGAATTTTTAAAATAACTGTCCACTGTAGTGACCTTTATGCATAAATATCTTATTTATAAATAATTAAATAAAAACTAGACTAACGACAGAAATGATGGAACCCACAGGCTGTATGTCCTATAAAAACATAATATTTAAGTGTTCGTAAAGTGTAATAAAATATTTTAATCACTAGTTATAAATACACTGACGTACATATTTAGTTATTTTTTGTTGTTGCTTCCTGGTTTGATAAATTTGCTAAGATTAATGTAGGCTTTAACATGGTAAGAGAAAAGAGATGAAATCTCTGGAATTTTCGGGTTTAGATGAGAGATGGATGAGGGTTACATGATTGATAGATAAACATTAGATGAGTGTTAGCTGTCTAACACTCAATTTAACATTTCTCTAACACTCCTCTAACACTCAGGTAACATTCACGTAACGTTAAAGTTTATCTACCATTATTCTAAGATGCACCTGTTTACCTGATCTTCATTTAACATTCTTAATTAACATTAATCTAACGTTTACCTAACGCCGTTACGAAACGTAGACTGGAGGCGGATGCAGGTGCAGGTCACAGTCTTTATTAGACACAAAACTCACGATTACAGTAAACACGGTCTTCACCGGGAAACGAGAACATTCGAGGTATGGAAAACAAACGCGACTACTGATCCAAACAGTACTAACCAGGACCAACTAAAGACACCATACAATACTGAGCGAAGTGCTCAGTCACCCAGGCATTTAAATAAAGAACATGATTAACTCAAAGCGTGGACACCTGGGGCAAATTAAAGTCACTTAATACGAAATGCTCAATCCGGAAGCGCGCGAACAAAAACAATGTCACGTGACTCGTCAGGAGCCGAGCCACAGTGCCCTCTGCTGGCCGTGGCGTAACAAACGCTCATTTAACGTTCTTATTAACATTAATCTAACGTTTACATAACGCTCATATAACATACTTATTAACAGTAATCTAACGTTTACATAACGTTCATCTAACATTCTTATTAACGGTAATCTAACGTTTACATAACGTTCATCTCACATTCTTATTAACAGTAATCTAATGTTTACATAACGCTCATCTAACATTCTTATTTAACAGTAATCTAACGTTTACATAACGTTCATCTCACATTCTTATTAACAGTAATCTAATGTTTACATAACGCTCATATAACATACTTATTAACAGTAATCTAACGTTTACATAACGTTCATCTCACATTCTTATTAACATTAATCTAACGTTTACATAACGTTCATCTAACATTCTTATTAACGTTAATCTAACGTTTACATAACGTTCATCTCACATTTTTATTAACATTAATCTAACGTTTACATAACGCTCATCTAACATTCTTATTTAACAGTAATCTAACGTTTACATAACGTTCATCTAACATTCTTATTAACATTAATCTAACTACATAACGCTCATCTTTCTTATTAACATTAATCTAACGTTTACATAACGTTCATCTAACATTCTTATTAACGGTAATCTAACGTTTACATAACGTTCATCTCACATTCTTATTAACAGTAATCTAATGTTTACATAACGCTCATCTAACATTCTTATTTAACAGTAATCTAACGTTTACATAACGTTCATCTAACATTCTTATTAACATTAATCTAACTACATAACGCTCATCTTTCTTATTAACATTAATCTAACGTTTACATAACGTTCATCTAACATTCTTATTAACGGTAATCTAACGTTTACATAACGTTCATCTCACATTCTTATTAACAGTAATCTAATGTTTACATAACGCTCATCTAACATTCTTATTTAACAGTAATCTAACGTTTACATAACGTTCATCTAACATTCTTATTAACATTAATCTAACGTTTACATAACGTTCATCTCACATTCTTATTTAACAGTAATCTAACGTTTACATAACGTTCATCTAACATTCTTATTAACATTAATCTAACGTTTACATAACGTTCATCTCACATTCTTATTAACAGTAATCTGTTTACATAACGCTCATCTAACATTCTTATTAACATTAATCTAATGTTTACATAACGCTCATCTAACATTCTTACTTAACATTAATCTAACTACATAACGCTCATCTTTCTTATTAACATTAATCTAACGTTTAGATAACGCTCATCTAACATTTTTATTAACATTAATCTAACGTTTACATAACGCTCATCTAACATTCTTATTAACGTTAATCTAACGTTTACATAACGTTCATCTAACGTTCTTATTAACGTTAATCTAATGTTTACATAACGCTCATCTAACATTCTTATTAACAATAATCTAAAGTTTACATAACGCTCATCTAACATTCTTATTTAACATTAATCTAACGTTTACATAACGCTCATCTGACTTTCTTATTAACATTAATCTAACGTTTACATAACGCTCATCTAACATTCTTATTTAACATTAATCTAATGTTTAGATAACGCTCATCTAACATTCTTATTAACATTACTCTAACGTTTACATAACGCTCATCTAACATTCTTATTAACATTAATATAACGTTTACATAACGCTAATCTAACATTCTTATTTAACATTAATCTAACGTTTATCTAATGTTCACCTAACATTCTTATTAACATTAATCTAACGGTATCTAACGCTCATCTAACATTCTTATTAACATTAATCTAACGGTATCTAACGCTCATCTAACATTCTTATTAACATTAATCTAACGTTTATCTAACGCTCATCTAACATTCTTATTAACATTAATCTAACGTTTATCTAACGCTCATCTAACTTATCCTTATTCTTATTTAACGTTATTTTATTCGTGTTAATCGAACTTATCTAGCCTTTAACGTTATTAACATTACTATAACACTCCTGTAGTGTTAATTGAATGTTTTTATTTGATGCTCATCTAACATTTATCTAATGCTCATCTGACACTAACCTTCATGTAACACTACCGTAACATCCATGTCATGTTCTTATTTAAAGCTTATCTAATGTTTATCTAACACTTGTGTAGGTTCGTCTCACGTGAGCGTCAGATGAAAGACTGGAATAATCACACCGAGGTCTGTTACTGCTGCACATGATGGAGCAGAAAGTCCATCCAGAGTTCCTGAGAGATCAGGAAGATTACGTCGAGCTGCACGTGGTCCTAGATGTTAAGTGCTCGCTTTACCACATGGAGTAAAAGGATTCTTATACATACAGAACTTGGTGACAAGTTTAAGTGTTGTGTTTGAATTACTTTAAGGAAATTTGGATCATTTATTTAGATCTTATGTACAACTGTAAAGTCTATGTATGTATGTATGTATTTATTTATTATTCCTGTATTTTCTCTTCCTATTATCAGGGAGCCTCATACATTAAATAAAAGCTCTTCTTGGAGATTGAGTTTAAACTCTCTTAGTGGAAAACAATCATTATTGTGTGTTGAAACCAAGGCTGTGTGACTACATGGAGAGTTTCCTAAACACACACACACACACACACACACATGGAGAAAGTTTCTTAGTGAAAATCAAACAGTTCTGTGTTTCCATGTCTGTGGTCTGTGGTTTAATACAGATGATTCAGATTTCCTCTCCGCTTGCTCGCAATATTTTGCGTAACTATAGAAATATCGTGGGAGTGGAAGGGAACTCCTTCTGAATCTGATTCAGGGGGTTCCCTCATTTCAGAACACTTCTCCTCAGGGGCGTGTATGCAATCACCACATCTCAAGTTCTTTTTCCTTCCAAACATGTGAAGTGAATTACAGGACTACAGTACACACTGCACAGAATCTCCTTACAGAACCAAACAGAACCAAACAGAGCGAAACAGAGTTAAACTGAGCTAACAGGAACTAACAGGAACATGACCTTGCTGTATATTTACAGTTTAGTGATCAGTGTGAGATGAAACGTTTCTACACGTCTACAAGGGACCACTCCGTCTGTTACATTTTTCTTTTTATCATTAGTTTGTGGGGTTTTTTCATTATATTTTATATCATTTTTATTATTTTTATTGTCTTTTTTGATGTGTTTTTGTATTTTTAATCTAAAGTGACCTTGTGCTCGCTGTATAAAACATTATTATTATTACTGTCGTGAGCAGTAAAAACTAAAATACAAGAACTAAATGAACTTTAAAATTCAGTTCAAAAAACACAATTAATTAAAAAAGTAAGTAAATAAAAATAAGTCCTTTTTTTGGTTGTCAGATGTTTTTGATGAGATGTTTTTGATGAGATGTTTTTGATGAGATATTTTTGTTGTCAGATGTTTTTGATGAGATGTTTTTGATGAGATGTTTTTGATGAGATGTTTTTGATGAGATATTTTTGTTGTCAGATGTTTTTGATGAGATGTTTTTGATGAGATGTTTTTGATGAGATGTTTTTGGTTGTCAGATGTTTCCTGGAGAACCTGCTGTTCTTCTACCTCTGCAGACAAAATCTGCAGGTCTCGATGATGTGTGTATTTTATTTATTCATTTATTTATTTATTTATTAAATCAGAAATGTGGTATAACAAAATACAAAACGTTGTCTGGGACACGGTGTGTTTGATTTGTCTGGGGGGGTTTTATTGCAATTTTGGGAAATCCTTTTGTTTTTTTTCCTGTTAAGCTCATCTATACGTATTTAAATAGGTATACAAATTTATATTTAAAAAATGTATTAGAAATTTAGACTATTACTTAACAAAATACAAACATTTCTCTGGAACATTACTTTTTATTTATTTTATTGCAATGTATAAAAAATACGGATATAAAATGATTAACTTGAATGTTCATTGCTGCTGTTTGTTGTTCTTCATCGTTATTAAATGAAGATCAGACGGACGCTAGAATTAATTTGTTGCTATTTGTTGTATACTGTCTTTTTCCAGTGGTCCTGTGGCGTAGTGTTCGGGTTCTCTGTTTATTTATTATTGAGAAAGGGATTTTTCCCATTCTTTAATTTAGACTTGACGAATTCCTGCCCACCCGCGAGCTCTGCCCTATCATAAGACAGCTAGCAGCATGATTGACAGGGCTGAGAGACTATGCCCCTCCCACTCAGAGTGGGTTCATACTTAATTAAAAGGAAAAAAGTTTAGGCCACACCCACTTCTGCTTTAAATACAAACACAGGAAGGAACTTGACCACACAGTTTAATGAAAATCTATATTTTGTACATGGACTCGATTTAAACATCCTGCTCTTCATTCCATTAAACCATAATACACTTTATTTTATTCTCATATCAGTGTCAACTGTTAAAAACAAAACAAAACAAGAACACAAACTGACTCAAACACCATGACAGTCAGGTCAGGAAGCGGAGTGTGGGATATAAACCCAGCTTTTGTGCTGACTTGCACTTTCAGATCATTTGTTCTCAGAACAGGAGTTGTTTATTCCTGAAACCGGTGCCCCGCTTCATTACTGCTGATAGGAATCAGGTCCGGATAATGTTCCACTCAGGACCCGGAGCACTTCATGTGTCACCATGTGGAACCAAACAGCACTGTGAGCCAGGCATAACACACACACACACACACACACACCTGGATACATACCTATGTGAGCTGTGATCTGCTCCAGAAGTAGGGCATCAGGATGGATCAGGCAGGTCTGGAGAGCAGAAAGGGTCAGGATCACTGACATCTCCTTAATATCATGTGTGGCTCGACAGAAGGAGAGAGGGAGAGGGAGGTAAAGAGAGGGAGAGATCATTATGTATGATTACTATCCTATAATGGATAAGACTGTGTACCTTGTGTAACAGAAAGTCTACTCATGGTAGGCTTGAGTAAACAAATATGTTTTCAGCCTGGACTTAAACACTGAGACTGTGTCTGAGTTCCATAACTGTGAGGCTTTGTAAGAGAAAGCTCTTCCCCTGCTGTAGCCTTCACTATTCCAGGTACCAACAAATAGCCTGTACTTTTGATGGAGGTAGGCGTGGCTGATCATAAAAGACCAAAAGTTCTCTCAGGTACTGTGGCGTGAGACCGTTTAGTGCTTTATAGGTCAGTAGTAGTATTTTATAATCAATGTGAGATTTCACTGGGAGCCGATGCAGTGTGGATAAGATCGGGGTGATGTGGTGGTATCTTCTGGTTCTAGTTAGGACTCTAGCAGCTGCATTCTGGACTAACTGGAGTTTGTTTATGCTCCTACTGGAACATCCAGACAGTAAGGCATTACAGTAATCTAATCTAGAGGTGATGAATGCATGAACTAATATTTCTGCATCATGTAGTGACAATATATTTCTTATCTTAGAAATATTTCTGAGATAAAAGAAGACTATCCTAGTAATATTATCTACATGAGCATCAGATGATAGACTGGAGTCAATAATCACTCCAAGGTCTTTAACTGCTGCACATGATGACACAGAAAGTCCATCCAGAGTTACTGTGAGATCAGAAAGATTACTTCTAGCTACACGTGGTCCTAGTACAAGTATTTCTGTTTTATCAGAATTAAGTAAAAGGAAGTTAGTTAACATCCAACGTCTAATGTCCTTTACACATTCCTCAACTTTACTAAGCTGCTGTCTGTCCTCTGGCTTCGCTGAAACATGCAGCTGTGCATCCCAGACGGTCCGTGGCCAGTTTGTGATAAAAGAGTTTTAATATCTTGATAAATGCAAATGAAATAAATCCAGAGTGAATTTCCACGCACACCACACAATTCCTTCTGTTAGACGAGGTCTGATATTTCCATTTAGACGTTTATGTACTTGGCTTGTCGGAGCCAGAGGTTTTTATTTGAACTTGCTGCTCTTCAGTCTGCAGTAAATCAGGTCTGATCTGTGGTTTAGTGTTTTTAAAACACATCAGATATGAACACAATGTGCAATTTAATCTTAAAGTTCGGTCACATGTTGGGTCTTTTGGATGTTTTGTGTCGCTGTTCCAGATAAAAGATGGAAAGATCTTGTGGAAGTTATTTTACTGCATGAGTACAACTTAAACATATGAGAAATTATGATGGGCAAGACAGAGTTGGCGATTTCATTTAATCCCAGATTAGAGCAGACTAAGAGCAAACCTGACAGATCGTCTGACAGAGCTCATCTTCACAGACAGTTTGTGAACACTGGATCTGTTTTCCACAAATCTGAAACCACAGACGCAGACGCAGACACAGACTCGCAAATGGCATTGTGTATTTCAGAGTTATTTTCTCTGATATGCTTCAGATTCCTCACAACAAAACAATGTTTCTGTCATTCCTGTGGTCTGAGATCTGCCATGGAGAGAGAGAGAGAAAGAGAGAGGGGGGGGAGAAGGGGGAGAGAGAGAGAGAGAGAGAGAGAGAGAGGAAAAGAGAGAAAGAGAGAGAGAGAAAGAGAGAGGAAAAGAAAGAGAGAGAGAGAAAGAGAGGGGGGGAGAAGGGGGGAGAGAGAGAGAGAGAAAAAGAGAGAGAGAAAAAGAGAGAGAGAGAGAGAGAGAGAGGAAAAGAGAGAGAGAGAGAGAGAGAGAGAGAGAGGAAAAGAGAGAAAGAGAGAGAGAGAAAGAGAGAGGAAAAGAAAGAGAGAGAGAGAAAGAGAGGGGGGGAGAAGGGGGGAGAGAGAGAGAGAAAGAGAGAGAGAGAGAGAGAGAGGAAAAGAGAGAGAGAGAGAAAGAGAGAGGGGGGAGAAGGGGAGAGAGAGAAAGAGAGAGAGAGAGAGAAAGAGAGAGAGAGAGAGAGAGAGAGAGAGAGAGAGCGCTTGCAAATAGAGCTTGAAAAATGCAAGTGGACATATTTCATCCTGGGTTATTTTCATCCCATTTTTGCTCCTCAGTTAAAAGCATGTTTGAATCCTGGACAGAAACATGTGAAAGAGTGAGTTATTATAGAGTTATTTTAGAGTTATTATAGAGAATATATCACAAACACGAGTGTGTGTTAGAATCAGAGCGAAATGCCCGTGATATCTTCTGAAACTGTTAGAAATGAAAGAAGAACAATTTCAGTTTGTTTGTGTGTTTCAGGACTCTGCTGTAAGAAAGGAAAAAGTTAATCATGGTGTGTGTGTGTGTGTGTGTGTGTGTGCTGCACATTTTATTTCCTTGATTTATAATGACTGCATATCAGTCTGTCATTAATTCCTCTCCATACTCAAGGGAGTGATTCCCCGGGCTTTTTATCCAAAGCCTCCAGATGTTATTTATTTATCCCAAGTATCCAAGTATCTCACAAGTGACATACTTGGAATATCATCCCATCCAATCCCATCCAATCTAAACCCCTCACGGAAAAATCAGTTCAGATTGTGTTTTTCACGTGAACACTATCAGCCAGAACATTAAAACCACTGACAGGTGAAGTGATTAACGTTGATGATCTCATTACCATGGCACCTGTTGGGGGGGGGGGGGGTTATTGGTCACACCATAGGTGAACAGTCAGTTTTCAAAGGTGATGAGTTGGAAGCAGGAAAAATGGGCAAGTGTAAGGATCTGAGTGTCTTTAATAAGGGCCAGATTGTGATGTCTAGACGTCTGGGTCAGAGCGTCTCCAAAACAGCAGGTGTTGTGGGGTGTTCCCAGTGTGCAGCAGGTAGAACCTACCAAAAGTGGTCCAAGGAAGGAGAACCGGTGACCCGGAGACAGGGTCATGAGGAGTAGTTCAGTACAGTAAGTCCAATCCATTAATGTCTTTGTGCCAGATACCACAGCACACCTTCAGAGGTCTCATGTAGTCCAGGCCTCGACGGCTCAGAGCTGTTTTGGGGCACAGGGAAGGGGGACCGACACAATATTAGGCAGGCGGTTTTAATGTTATGGCTGATCGGTGTGTGTAAATCACAACGTGTGATCACAGATGGAAATATGTAAGGAAAACGTTACACCCTGAAATTGCACATCACGTGTCGCCACGTGTCAGAAAAAATTAATCATTTGAGACAAAAAGTCATGTGTAGAAAATTAAATATAACAAAAAAGAAGAAAAAAGAAAAAGATATAGGAAAAAAAATGAAACATTTCCACGAGACCAAAAACAAATCCCAGACGGAGTGGAAACCCTGAGGACTGACCCGAGTGTTTAATCTGTAGCTAAACATCAGTGAAGGGAAATAAACAGGAAGTCCCCTGTAATCCAACACACTCGGAATCAAACATCAGGAAATTACAGATTTCAGGAAACTGCATAGATGTCTGCATAGAAACATTATGAAATTTGATAAGCATCACATTTATCAACCATTACCTTTTTAAGAAAAAATCCATTAAAGAACAAACTTCATACTTTTTTTTCCTTTCGTAATTGCATTTAATGTTGCGGAACGTCAACAGAACAAGTCAGTTCCTGTTCCTGCTCTTGGCGTTATTAAGACAAAAAAAAAACACACATTTGTTACGTCACGTTACTGAGAGACCGCAACGAAGAGTGAACTGCTCCTACAGCGTTACCTCTGACTGTTACACAGCGCTGACACTGGAGACTCCTTCCATACACGTTACATTTAAAAAACGTAAACCAAAATCAATAATTTCTTAATCTGTTTATCATCAGTGGAGCCTCCGCTGTACCCGTCCCTGAAAATGAGCTGTTACTATGGAAACGATAACAGAGTAGAACAAAAATACATTATTTACAACTGAAGCTTGAAAAAAAGCCCTAATCAACACCTTCTGCCCAATCAGAATCCAGAATTCAACAAAACACAGTTGAGCGTTTCCTGGCACTTTTCATAATCTGAAAATCCAAGAAACGCAGCAGCGATGTGTCATTCGCCGAAACGAGTCGACTCTTCTAAACGAACGCCGAGAGCCGATTCTCGTTCTGTATACGACCTGCAGTTTTGTTTCTTTTCTCCTTTTTTTTTTCTTTTGTTAGATGTCGGCAACGGCTCGATACCCTTTCAGTGAGACAAAATGTGTTCATGGAAACATCTGTCCAAAATCTGAGCTGTTCGTTGTCGTGAGTCGTAAAATACAATTACAATTACAAATGATTACAGTTGAAATTATTGTGTTCATTAGAAGGAAGAATGAGATTTTATGACATAGTTTCAGCAAGGCATAGAAAAAAAAAAATCACAATCACTGCTCAAGACGCCTAAAACTTTAGAGAGAGAAAATGGCAATGAGTCTTTTGGGAGTCATTTGAGAGTGGACTCATTGGAGAGTGTCACGTATCGTGACGGAGCAGAGATAGGACGGATGCAAGTGCAGGATGAACAGTTGTTTATTTGAAAGAGAGACAGGCAGACAAATCCAAAACGTGATCCAAAACGTAATCCACAAACATGCAAGAGGTCAGGCGATTAGCAAACAGGCATACACGGGGCAAGGCAGGAATCTAGGTCGTGGTCACGGAAAACAGGGTCGATAAACAAAACGAGAAACGAACTATGACGAGGAACTGGGAGCGGATAATCCAACGCGAACTATCTCTAAACATGGAACGTGGCTATGACCACTATACGAACTAAACTAATTCTAAACATGGACCGTGACTATGACTACTATACGAACTAATCTAACTCTATGGTAATCTTCCGCGTTGTGTGCTGGGAGGCGCGCGGTATATATGCGGACATGATCAGCGTCTAAACTGCTAGCAGCTGAGAGCAATACAGACACACGTGAAATCCCAGCCAATGACACAACAGGGAGGAGACATGACAGAAACATAAACAAAACACACGTGTCCAGATGTCACTACGGTCAACAACGGAAAAGCAGGTGCTCACGCATTCGCGCTTAGAGCACGTTGCTTCAAAGGGGAATCATGACAGAACCCTCCCCCCCCCAAAGGCACTCCTCCTGGAGTGCCATGAGTCATCCCGTTTCATTGGCGGCCCCGGCCCCCTGGGCTGAATGTCCCAAGCAGAGCCAGGAAACTGCACGGTGTTCTTGGCGGCGCAGGGAAGCGGAGCGACGTCCCTGGCTGAACAGGGAGGCAGAGTGACGACCACAGGCGAGCAGGCAGGCTGAGTGAAGTCCTCGGCGGAGCATGAAGGCAGAGCGACGTCCTCGGCGGAGCAGGGAAACAGAGCACTGTACTCAGCAGAGCAGGGAAGCAGGGCGACGTCCTCGTCGGAGCATGAAAGCGGAGCGACGTCCCCAGCTGAACTGGAAGGCAGAGCGAAGTCCCCTGTAAGGCCAGGGAGAGGAGCATGGGTCTCCGTGCGGCCAGGGAGAGGAGCGTGGGTCTCCTCGAAGCAGAAGGGGGGAACGACGTTTGCCATGGAGCAGGAAGGCTGAGCGACGTCCACAGCTGAACAGGAAGACTGAGCGACGACCTCAGCTGACCAGGGAGGCTGAGGCTCTGAGGTCACCAGGTGAAGCTTGGGCGTGAGCAGAACTTGGCTGTGCTTGTTGGCAGACTCGGGCGTGAGCAGAACTCGGCTGTGCGTGTCGGCAGACTCGGGCGTGAGCAGAACCTGGCTGTGCGTGTCGGCAGACTCGGGCGTGAGCAGAACTTGGCTGTGCGTGTCGGCAAACTCGGGCGTGAGCAGAACTTGGCTGTGCGTGTCGGCAGACTCGGGCGTGAGCAGAACTTGGCTGTGCGTGTCGGCAGACTCGGGCGTGAGCAGAACTTGGTGGGTCAGGTCATCAGACGGGAACATGAGCAGAGCTTGGTTGTTTGTTTCAGCAAACTCTGGCTGTGGCAGAACTTGGGTGGTCGTGTCGGTAATCTTGGCCGTGGGCTGAACTTGGGCGACCGGGTCGGTAGACTTGGGCGTGGACAGAACTTGGGCGACCGGGTCGGTAGACTTGGGCGTGAGCAGAATTTGGTCGTTAGGCTTAGATATTAGCGGAGCTTGGTCAACTGGATCAGCAGGCTTGGACGTGACCTCAGGAACTTGAGACTTGACTTGGACCTCAGAGACTTGAGACTTGACTTGGACTTCAGAGACTGGAGACTTGACTTGGACCTCAGGGACTTGAGACTTGACTTGGACTGGGATTTCAGGGACTTGAGACTTGACTTGAATTTCAGGGACTTGAGACTTCACTTGGATTTCAGGGACTTGAGACTTGACTTGGACTTGGACCTCAGGGTTGAGCTCTGGTGCTGGAGCCTCCCTGTTGACCTCTAGCTGGAGCTCGGCAGGTGAGCCCACCTCGTGGGTCTCAGGTTCAAGCTCTGAGGTCGCCAGGTTAACCTCCAGCTGGGGCTCTGCATGAGTTTGCCTGTAGTAGTGGGTAAACGGCAGGGCAGGTTTGCCTGCCAGACTTACCCCCACGAGAAGTTGTTCTAGCTCGGCCCTCGCCTCCGGACTCCCGAACCGCATCATGAATTCCCCCACAAACTGTTCTACACTGTCCAGGTTCCTACAGTGCTTATCCAGTTGGAGCTGCACCCACTGACGGGCCGGTCCAAAGAACCGGGACCACATGAATCGGAGCCATTGCTTCTCCTCTGGCTTAGGGTCTAACAGGCTGGCGAAATAGAATTGACAGTCTACCAGAAAATATTCAGGGGCACCGAAAAATCCGTCAAATGGATCAGGAAGCTCCATAAATGTCCATTGTGGGAAGTGGACTAAGTCCATAGCGGGACGGTTGGCGTCGACTTCCGGGTTCTGCGTTTCCTCCGTTCTCCTGCTGCATCCATGTTTCGGCGGAAGATTCTGTCACGAATCGTGACGGAGCAGAGATAGGACGGATGCAAGTGCAGTATGAACAGTTGTTTATTTGAAAGAGAGACAGGCAGACAAATCCAAAACGTGATCCAAAGCGTAATCCACAAACATGCAAGAGGTCAGGCGATTGGCAAACAGGCATACACGGGGCAAGGCAGGAATCTAGGTCGTGGTCACGGAAAACAGGGTCGATAAACAAAACGAGAAACGAACTATGACAAGGAACTGGGAGCGGATAATCCAGCGCGAACTAATTCTAAACATGGAACGGGACTATGACTACTAAACGAACTAAACTAACTCTAAGATAATCTTCCGCCTTGTGTGCTGGGAGGCGCGCGGTATATATGTGGACATGATCAGCGTCTAAACCGCTAGCAGCTGGGAGCAATACAGACACACGTGAAATCCCAGCCAATGACACAACAGGGAGGAGACATGACAGAAACATAAACAAAACACACGTGTCCAGATGTCACTATGGTCAACAACGGAAAAGCAGGTGCTCGCGCAGTCACGCTTAGAGCACGCTGCTTCAAGGGGGAATTATGACAGAGAGTCGACTCACTGAAAAGAGTCGGGATACCCATTACTAGGCACCAAATCCGTGTGTTTATTTATGTAATATGATTAACAGCCAGAATTCCACCGCAGACACCACACCCACTCCACACACACAAACACACACACAAACACACACCTCCAACCTGCTTCTGCTCTGTGTCAGGGCTTATCGTTAACATGTATCTTGATCCTTGTTGCTATGTTTTGCTGCCTGTTCCCCAGGATTTCCCTCAATGCTGTTTATTATGACTCTACACACAATGACTCAACCCTACAACCCACATAAACAGAGAACATACCTTCCTCGTCCTCCTGCCTGAAACTACAGCAATACAGAGTAAACCCTGCTGAAGTTATCAGAGTAACACTTCAAACAAATTCTAAAACTGAATCATGTTTTATTCCAGTGGAAATAATCAGTTCCTCACATTGAGGCCAATCCTGCTAGTTTGGAGCTAGCATAACTGTCATTTAAAGCTACAGGAAGTAACACTGCAGCTTTGTGCTTGTTTACTCTTTGACTTCACCTCCAAGCCACGCCCACCTCAGTTCTCATTTGCTGGTTAATTAACTAGCAATCATATATTTGCTTTGTGTAAAGTCACATACTTTATACAGATCACGTTAACTTGTGCGTTTAGCTTAACGCAACCCTCCGACCTCACTTCCTGTGACTAACTGCAGGGTTTTTTCTCATTTCTCCTATTCTAGTAAACATCAGGTAAACATATTAACGTCAGGACGTAAACATATTATTTGCAAAAGGAAAGACACGAAATATATTGTTTATTGCACTTTAATGACACTGTTTCATTATGCAAATAAATATTCACGTAATTACACTGTTTCAATTACAGACCAGTACGAATAATAAATATATTTTTAAATGATTTAAGCTTTAATCTTGTGCTTCTCTTGCCACGTCACTGAAAAAACGTGATCATTTCACAAGAATAGAAGCAAAGTGGTTTAATAATACAGATGGAGAGAAAGAGGTAGGAAGAGGTTTTCTTTTTTTCCTTCTTGTGCTTGACGTGTGAAACGTGTAAATGCTGTCTCTAAATACAGAACCTGCAGGATTCACGTCTGGTATAAAAAGACACGGATTAATGCGAGCACACATATCAAAGAAATGTTAACAAAAGTGAATCGGTCTCCGAAAACACTGGTTAATAACGAATCGATCCGAGACGGTGTGTGTGTGTGTGCAACAATCAGTCTTACTGTGCTGTTTTTAGACTCTTCTATATTAATAATAAAAAATTAATTGTAATAAAATGATATAAATAGCTTCCTTGCTGCTTTATTGCTCCTATGTTTTTTTTCCTCTTTCTTTAGGTGTTGTACAGGAGAACGTCTCCACCCACATGTTCTTAAGTACGGAATAAAAGCTGCTGGTATAGAACAACGAGCAGTACCTTCTGACCAATCAGCATCCAGAACGGAAAACGTACTACAACACGTCCAGCGGATCCAAACAATCTCCATTCACAAGTCCACCACTTTAACGTCCCTCTCGCCCTCTTTCTGTACGCCCGGTGCTCCCTTTTACTACGTTTCTTTGGCCTCACACGTCCCTGACGATCCATTCCGGGGGTTTATTTTGTGTTGTGATTGTTGCGGAGAAAAACGCTTGATTTTTTTTTTTCTGCAAAATTTGCGATGCGTCCTGCAGAGTTTTTTGTGCTTTTTTTTTTTTTTTGCAGAAAACTACTCGAATTGCCTTAAACAGTTCTGCGCGCTCTTTCGCAGTGATGGTTGTCGCTAAACGAGAGCTTTCAGCTGCACTCATGTTCGACGCACGTGAATCGAAGAGGGCTTTGGCTGAATGCGCGTTACGATGACGTCACGTGACGCGTCTCGGCCCGAATCTGCGGAAAATCTGCTGCGATTTTGAAAATTTGCACGCTCCTCTGAATATTGCGCCGTTTCCTCGACTTATGAGACATAATAACGTATAGATTGTGGACTTTATGAGTAATTAAAAAGTTAATTGTCAGGCGATATCAGTCACTAAGCAGTGCGTTACTAAGCGTTTGCATTCTTGCTGATTAAAAGTGGGCGTGTCCACACAGCGATTATAAATCCTTTGGCAGCGAGTCGATGATTACATCGTAAATATTTTAAGCAGGAAACAGGCCTAAAAGACAAAGACACGACTCCCTTCCTGTATCATTAGTCCCTGGCACTTGTGTCCACTCTGTGTGTGTGTGTGCGCGCGCATATATAATATTGATGATGATGATGATCTTTATTGTAATTATGGTATCAGGTGTTAACTCCGTCTCCGTCCGTCCTCGTGTCTCCTGCCGCGCCCCGTGGTCACCCGGCCTTTCTGCTGGAGTCCACAGGGAACGTGTCCACCCACTTCTGCGTGCGAGCTCGGCACTGCTGCCAGTCGTACAGCGGGCGGTACTGGAAGTGGCGCAGCGCCTTGTCCGAGCGCACGGTGAAGGAGGTGCAGGCGATGGCCAGCGTGTAGCGGTTCAGCATGGGCGTGAAGTCGCACAGGGGCTTCAGCAGCCAGTGCAGCAGCTCGTTGAAGCACGCCATCAGCCAGAGCACGCAGAGCGGAATGCACAGGGAGCGGAAGTTAAACGCAGACAGGAACTGCATGTTGAACTCCTCGTAGCTCTTGTAGGGAGAGTCGTCGTAGCAGAAGTACACTTCGCCGCCGAGTCGCTCGGGATGCTCACGTAAAGCCCGCGCTGCCAACACGTGCATCCACGCCACGTTTCCTGTCGACGAAGACAGAACCAGTGAGCTGCTGAGTTACTCGCATTCAAAACATGCAGCAGAAATCACATCAAATGTACTCAATCGTTCATGCCAAGACAACGCACTCGACAAGCAACAGATTTCCTAAGATAAAATAATAAATCTAGCCGAGATATTCTTGATGGTATCTGTACAGTGTGTGAATGAACACACATTAAGAGGATCCACTCGGAAAAGTATTTAAACAAACAGGGATTTCAGGGTGCTACTGATGAGCAGGCCTTCGATAAACACGTGGCAAATATTTATTCATTCACACAGGCGGATTAAAGTCTACGCCAAAATTACCAGACATTTTGGAGCGATTACACACCCGCCGTTATCTCCCCCCTCCACGGTAAAAGTGCTGATTGTAGAATAAAACCGCTCACGTCCTGCCAGTCCTAGCTAGCATCGGATGACTAACTGAGCATCTGTCACTGTCTGGGTTAGATTTATAATCCTCAGTAATGCAGTTGAAATAAACATCGGTGTAGGTGGAGGTTGTTTTTAAATTCTCTGTCACTTCAGAGGCAGGAACTGAAGAGATGCGGACCTGCCCGTGTGTTTTCAGTTCAAACGGAATGCTCCAAATCCAGGCACTGGGGGGGTTTAGCAATTAGCAATGAAATATTTTCAGTTCAATAGAAGCAATGAAATATTTCTTCACTAACAAAGCACTTTGTCCTCGGTGTATGTCCTCCATCTTGGAACCTGCTTACTCAGGAACTTCTAGAGTTTTTCCAATTATAGAAGCTCTACAATGACCAAAAGAACACGTGAACAGTTTCTCCTTTAGTGAACAGTGGATCAGACTTCATATAAAACCATAATGAACTTTCTTTTACTTTCACTCTATCTGTTGTTCCCCAGATGAGGTCGGGTTCCCTTCTGAGTCTGGTTCCTCTCGAGGTTTCTTCCTCATATCATCTCAGGGAGTTTTTCCTCACCGCCGTCACCACCGTCTCGCTCAATAGAAAAATTCACACACTTAAAATCTCCATCCTGTGTTTATATGTTTCTGTAAAGCTGCTTTGAGACGATGTCCACTGTTACATGTGCTATACAAATGAAATTAAGTTGAACTGAACATGTAGGATTACGTGTAAAGCGTGCCGCGGAGAGAAAAATAAAAAGCAGTTGTGTTGGCTCGGATTTTCTTTGAAGTTTTAAGCATGAGGTTTCCATTCTACATTCCTCTGTTTAGTCGTCTGACTCACTGATGAATTATCAGTAGAACAGTACAAGTATGTTCAGCAGAGCCAGGCTTCAGTGCAGCACTGAGGGCTGTAACCACAAGCTCAGGGAGGTCCACAGTGCAGAAATGTGCTCCACAACCTTTTCCTGGCCCAGTAACACAATTTGTTGATTTTTGAAAGGAAATGAAGTTACTTTGCATTTTATGAACTTACGAAAAATAGAAATGAATAAAATAGTGATTGTGGCCCTACTGAGAGAGCATGTAGTCAGCTTGGAGTCTCTCTCTTCTCGTTTAGTGAATTTTTCACCCGCTACTCCACGCGAACGTTTCTAGCCCGGAGATATTCGTGGGATGTCTTGCGTGCACAGCATGCCCCTTTGTTTCTCCGAACATACCTTTGCCTTATCTGTGTGTTGTTTTGAAAACTCCATGGCATGTTGACTTGTGATGAGGTCTCAGGTACAGTAAGGTTTCCTTCTGATGACTCTTCCATGCAGATGTGAGTGCTAGCAATCTGAGAGTTTTCTTGGTCTGTCAGATCTTTCCTTGACTACCAATGTGTAAGGACATTTCAGACAGAGGGAAATTGAGATCTGGAATCGCTTTGATAAAGAAAAAAACAAACAAACAAACTTTGAACTAATCAAGGTCCGGACCTCAGTGTCCTCATGACACAACAAGACAGTTTTGTTTTGAGTTTCTTTCGTTTTGCACCGGTGCTAGGAGGATAATGTTTCCGAGCATTAAGACAGGCTTATAATCACTAATTTATCATCACGCATGCCGAACTGCATGACTACATCATCATCGATTCGGAATTCGATGGAGTAGGACGCGAAGTTGGAGGCTCCTGCTGATTTCGATTAAAATTGTAATTAATTTGCGCTTTTCGGTCATACAATAGATTTTGACTTATTCTACTCTGTTTCCTGGTTTGCGATTTTAACTTTGTGGTACGTTAAAATGTCTGGAAAGAACACGAAAACCCGGGGTAGCATTCAGACACGACTGAGGCCAAGTGTGTGCGCCGCGAGCGAGTCTCCTTCTCCCCCTGAATCCGCGTCGCCGAGCAGTGACCCTGACTTCTCCGAGCGGTGACCCTGACTTTGCTGCACTCAGGCTCGAGCTGCTGGCTTTATCGAGGAAGGACATCGCTGATATTTTTAAAAAACAGCTCCAGAAGCTCCAGGAGACTCTCGGGGGTGCGCTGTCTACTATCCAGCTTGACCTGCAGGCCGTGAAGACACAGCTGGCTGGTGATAAAGTCGCTACCGAGGCCACCATATCAACACTGAAAGGTTCTGTTGGGGAAATGGGGCACGCTCTCTCCGGTTGCACCGATGACATAGTTCATATGAAGACTACCATCGAGTCTCTCACTGCGACCGTGACTCAATTACAGAATAAATGTAAGGATTTGGAGTCGACGTTAGGATAGTGGGAGTTCCAGAGGGCGCTGACACATGTACGCTGCTGTAGCGGCCTTGTTAAAAGAGGCGTTTGGTCTGGAGAAGGAACCGGTTTTGGACCGGTCCCACCGGACCCTTCAGACGAAGCCCAAGCCTGGTGAACGACCACGAGCTATTGTGTGCAGATTGCACTATCACAGTGACTGTGTTGACATTTTACGCCGTGCGAGAGAGCTCCAGCGGATTAAAGTGAGGGATTTGACCATCTCCGTTTTCCCCGACTACACAGCCAAGACCGCCCGGGCCCGGGCCGCGTTTAACGAGGTTCGGCGTCAACTTCGTGGTATTGAGGACGCTCGCTATGGAATACTTCACCCAGCTCGGCTTCGCATTACATATAACGGTGTCCAGAAGGACTTTATTTCAGCGGAGGAAGCAGGAGACTATGTTAAACTCTTGATATCGGGGTGAACTGCATCACCTACACAGCGGAGGCTTTTTCTTTTATTTTTATTTTTGCACTCGGCCTTCCAGCTCCACAGAATTCAGATTCTTATTGAAGATATCGCCATTGCATTACTCAACCTAGATTTTGTGGACTTACTCCTCTTAAAATGTACTTCTGTATTAATGTGCTTCTCTGTTTTGCTGCTCTGACCGGGTTAGAGTTTCTGTTTATATAATTTTATTAGTGTTATCTCCTCGGCTTTACGTGCTACACTGTTAGATTATTTGTTACAAGTCATTAAAAGGTAAGGACATTATATTTATTATTCCGTGCAGACTGTTTATCAGTCTTGGTAATTTTGTTGGTTAGTCCAGTTTACTCTCCGAGTTGTTTTCACTTTGTGGACAACGTTCGGTTTTTGTAGGATACACTGCTGTCTCATTTGTTTATGGAGACTTTGGGTGTGGGAGTTTGGAGGATTGTGAGAGTAAGTGGAACATGCCAGTGCTTTGAAGGATGTGAACTGGAACAGAGTAATGTTATTGAATTGCGAATCTGTTTTTAGAGGATTTAAACCTAACATGGTGAACAAATTATATTCTAGAATTCAGGCAGTTTTACTGGGGTTATCTCATACAGTGTAGCAAGTAATAATCTGGAAAGACCTTTGTAATGTCACAGTCTATAACTGGATTTAAAGAGAAGCAAATTAGTAAATGAATCATATGTAAATGAACCATATGAAAATGAATAAATAAATTAAAGACTACATCATCGTCACACACTCGCTTCAAACGCCTCGTGTTGACTCTGATGTGGTTTCTGACTCTCGTATCAGGTTATCTATAAACACAGATAAAAGGAGGGGTTCGAGTGATGCTAAACAGGTAGCCTGTCTAGCCTAGCCACACCTTGGTTGATCTGGGGTTAGCGTAGGATCGTGAACGTTTGGTTAAACTTTATACTCGTATACCTGCGTAAACGCGCCCGTGCTCGGTGTCCTGTGGAGCTCCTTTAATGAGCCAGCCGCCTGTACGAACACCCATCATGTAGAAGTCCTTCATCAGCTGGTGGTTTTCACCGTAAATCCCCGTGGGACGCAGAGCGCACGTGTAGAGCGACGCGCCGCCTGCTACCTGCACTCAGAGAAACAAACAGGAAAGGAATAAAAACAAGTCCCTAACTAACACGGTGTGTGTGTGTGTGTGTGTGTGTGTGTGTGTGTGTGTGTGTGTGTGTGTGTGTGTTTTCCTCCAACAGCACGTCCCTGAGTGTTTTATTCCTCTTATACCACATTCCGTCACTATGTTTAATATAAACCCTCGTTCCTCGCTGGCTTCTCTCTCTTTTACGCAGCTTGTTACGTGGTGTTTCCGAGAAACCGCAAAGCAGTGTAAACTCCTCCGTCCTGAAGATGTCAGAAACGTTGTGGGAAAAGTTACAGCTTTTACCTCTGACTGTTACGAAGCGCTGACACTGGAGACTCCTTCCCTACATGTTATATAAACGTCTCTTTCCTGGATCGATCACTACACACACACACACACACTTTTTTTTTTAAACCGTTTATTATTAGCGGAGCGTCTGAGCGTACACGTCCCTGTGAACGAGCTGTTGCTATAGAAACGATAACGTAAATATAAACATGTGATGTGCAGCTGCGCTTTTGTCAGAGCTGCCGTTATAGAGAATTAATCAACACCTCCTGACCAACCACAGTTCAGAACTCAGGACTGACCCTCGCTGTGAGGTATGTAGTGCGACGCGGTTACACGGAGAGACAGTGTGTCTCTCGCAGGAGAAATGCGAACTCCGTAATCAGTTTTTTGTTTATTAAAAGAGTGGTGATGAATAACGCTGTCGGACGGACGGCGTGTTGAAAATCCGTGCCTTGGGGTGCAGACAGCTAATTATATAACCACTTTATATAACCGCGTTAAGACTCGATGACAGCAGGCTCGTGGTTTTTATTATCTCACATTATGATGTGAGTTTGGAATGTTTTGGTTCGCATCAGGGACGTGAGGAATACGGAGGACTCGCTCCAATCTCCACCCATGCACGTTTTATCAAGAAAACAGAACATGCTAGGCCTAGTCCTGTTGCACAGAAGTGCAGTAATGCCATGCAAGAAAAAGAAATTCCCCGCCAGCATGTTGTTACTGCGAGAAGTTTCTTATTTACGAGAAACGCACCTCGTTATGGAGAGAACATGACCGAATGAGTCATATTATACTTCACCTAAACCACAACCTGTTTAAAAATGTCACGTCACTTCGCAACGTAGACGGTGTTGTCTTTCGTAAACACACACCGCCAAGGATTCTCGAAACCGCCGGTTATACACACACAAATGTACATCCCCAATTCCGAAAAAGTTGGGACAGTCGACTGTTTACCGCCTTGTAACATCAGCTTTTCTTTTAATAAAACACCCAAAATCCTGATGTGTCTTTGGGGAATGTTCTTCTCAAAGAGCTGGATTATTCACCGACGCATCTACATTTACATTTATTCATTTAGCAGATGCTTTTATCCAAAGCATCTTACAAATGAGAAAATACAAGCAAAGCATCTGTGGGCAGATCGATGAGACTCGACCCGTCCTCGCTCTTGAAGGACTCGGCCTTTTCTGGACGCTCGTTATATACCATGATTAGACGATTTCCTCACCTGTCTCACATCACCTTCTTATTTCAACTTCTCACAGCGTTCTAAGACCTGAACTACCCCTGTCCCAACTATTTTGGAATGTGTTGCATGCATCGATTTCAAAATAAATGTTCATCTTGAAAAAACGATGCAGTTGATTACATAAAACATCAAATCCCTCGTCTTTATACGTGTTTTCTTTAAATACAAGTCAGAGTACATTGACACATCACTCCTCTTTGTTTTTATTAGCATTTACCCATACTGTCCCAACTTTTTTGGAACTGGGCTTGTAAAAGGTTCAGACTGCTTGCAGAACTACGAATTCCTCCGGAGTAGTATTATAGTAATGTGTAAACACTGCTTGCACTGTGGTGATGGTGTTTAACTTTCATCACCGTGTTGCAGTCGTGTTGCACTGAAATGCAATCGCATCTCTCTCATGTGGTACTCGGGGGGCGTGGCTATAATCTCACAACTGGAGACGCGATCAGCTGGAGCACTTGAGTGATGCCTTCACATTTATTCGGTTTGTTTGTCAAGCAGAGGCAATAGAAAATCTGTTTACAGTGCAAACAAATGTGTTATTCTTTCTCAAATGGTTTTTAAATCCTAGAATTCAGGTTTGAAATCAGGATAACTCTCTAACCTGTGTAAAAAAGAAAGAAAGAAAGAAAGAAAGAAAGAAAGAAAGCGAGGCGTGAAATAAAGTTGAACACGGACACACTGGGTGGAAAAAGAGCAGAGCGTGAAAACAACAACGAAAAATTCTTCTTGGTTTGCATCATTGACATTCAAACAGATTCAGCCGTGTGCGTGTGTGTGTGCGTGTGTGTGTGCGTGTGTGTGTGCGTGTGTGTGCGCGTGTGTGTTTTCATGTCTACGTGCTGTGGAGATAATCCAGTATAATGAAATATTGATGTCAGATGAACAATATGCTGTAATTTCTGATGTAATGTTTGTTTTTCTCACACGCGCGCGTGTGTGTGCGTGTGTGTGTGTGTGTGTGTGTGTGTGTGTGTGTGTGTGTGTGTGTGTGTCCATGCCTATGTGCAGTTGCGTTGAGATAATCCAGTGAAATACTGATGTCAGGTGAACGATATGCTGCTGGTGGTGTTTTTCCTGTTGATGACATCACTGCTGTAGAGGTGAAATTCTTCTTGTTTTTTTTGTTGTTTTATTTTTCTCCGGAGATTAAAAATAACATTTCAAATGACTTTATTTATTCTAAGGGGAGACTGTTGGAAATGTTGTGGGTGGGTAAACACAGATATAACCGCAGGTGGGCGTGGTCAGAGTGTCTGTAACAGCAGGTGAGTGCAGTCAAATTTCAAGTCGGTTAAAGCGGATTGGCCAAAGTGTCTGTGGGAGTGGCCAAAGTGCCTATGGATGTCAGATCTTCAGTCTGTGGGGTCAGAGTGCTTGTGGGCGTGGTCAGAGTGACTGACCAGGTGGGTGTGGTCAAATATCTGTGGGCGGAGACAGACATAATTGGACTGTTTGTGGGAGTGACCAAGGTGTATATGGGAGTGGTCAGGGTGTATGTAGAAACAAGATGTGGTCAAAGCATCTGCAGGGAAAGGTGGGCGTGGTCAAAGCATCTGCAGGGAAAGGTGGGCGTGGTCAAAGCATCTGCAGGGAAAGGTCAGAGTGTACAAAGAAACATGCCGTGGCTGATGCTTCTGTAGAAACATGTGGGTGTGGTCAGAGTGTTTGTATAAACGGGTGGGCGTGGTCATTCCCACTCTTTTACAGCTCTGCCATATAGTGAGGTGAAAGTGAGGTATTGTTATGCATTTGCGATCTAATTTTTATACATTTTCATTTTTACTCGTACTACAGGAAAACTAGTGTGTGTGTGTGTGTATGTGTGTGTGTGTGTGTGTGTGTGTGTGTGTGTGTGTGTGAGTGAGTGAGTGAGTGAGTGAGTGAGGACGAGAGAGACAGAGAGAGAGAGAGAACGAGAGCGAGAGAGAGAACAAGAGAGAGAGAGCGAGAGAGAGAGAGAGAGAACGAGATAGAGAGAGAGAGAGAGAGAGAACGAGAGAGAGAGAACGAGAGAAAGAGAGAGAGAGAGAACAAGAGAGAGAGAGCGAGAGAGAGAGAGAGAGAACAAGAGAGAGAGAGAACAAGAGAGAGAGAGAACAAGAGAGAGAGAGCGAGAGAGAGAGAGAGAACGAGATAAAGAGAGAGAGAGAGAACGAGAGAGAGAGAGAACGAGAGAAAGAGAGAACAAGAGAGAGAGAGCGAGAGAGAGAGAGAGAGAACAAGAGAGAGAGAGCGAGAGAGAGAGAGAGAGAGAACGAGATAGAGAGAGAGAGAGAGAGAGAACGAGATAGAGAGAGAGAGAGAGAGAGAACGAGAGAAAGAGAGAGAGAGAGAACAAGAGAGAGAGAGCGAGAGAGAGAGAGAGAGAGAGAACAAGAGAGAGAGAGAACAAGAGAGAGAGAGCGAGAGAGAGAGAGAGAGAACAAGAGAGAGAGAGCGAGAGAGAGAGAGAGAGAGAACGAGAGAGAGAGAGAGAGAGAGAGAACGAGAGCGAGAGAGAGAGAGAGAACGAGAGCGAGAGAGGACACAGTACCTTGGTACCGTTGGCTTTCAGCACCAGTTTCTCTGCCTCTGCTTTACTCCTGGGATACGGCATGTCGTGACACACGTTATACGGCGTGTCCTCGTCTCCCCTGTGTGAAAGAGACGGTCGGGACAGTTAGTGTTTATACGCACTCGCACACACCGAGGAGACAAACAGGAAGCTGGAACGCATCCTGTTTACCTCACAGTGTGCTATTCAGGAAGCTTCGACATTCTGACTTTAAATCATTAATGACGGTGTAATGTGGGAAATCCAGCAGCATCCCTCTGACTGCTACACAGCACTGACACTGGAGACTCCTTCCATAAACGTCTCCTGACACAAACCTTCACCACAGCAACCATCTTTTAAATACATTTCATTTGTATATATTAATATAAATGCAGAATTCAACAGCGCTGTGTATATACTTATATACACTATACGGCCAAAAGTATGTGCACCCCTGACCATCACACCCATATGGGGTTCTTCTCCAAAAGTCTGAAGCACACAGTTGTATAGAACGTTTCTGTACGCTGTAGAGTTATGTACACTTTCCCTTCACTGGAATTAAGAGGTCCAAACACTGTTCCAGCGAGAGACACAGTGCACAGGAAGTGAGAGCTCCATGAAGACGTGGTGTGTGAAGGCTGGAAAAAGGTGGAAGATCTCGAGCGTCCTGCACAGATCCCTGACCTCAACCTCACTGAACACCTTTGGGATGAACTGGAGTCTCCTCACATCAACATCAGCACCTGACCTCAACCTCACTAACGCTCCTGTAGCTGAATGAACTCTAATCCCCCTAATGAAAATACAGCACGTCCTGTGTTTGTACTTCAGCTGTGTTGATGTAGGAGCTAAATCACACAGTTGCCTTGTTCTGTTGCCTGATTATCTCAGATTCGTAAGCATGGAATTATCTTCCACTGCTATGCTGATGATGCACAGCTGCATGTTTCAGCGAAGCCAGAGGACAGACAGCAGCTTAGTAAAGTTGAGGAATGTGTAAAGGACATTAGACGTTGGATTCTAATTAACTTCCTCTTACTTAATTCTGATAAAACAGAAATACTATTACTAGGACCACGTGTAGCTAGAAGTAATCTTTCTGATCACATGGTTACTCTGGATGGTCTTTCTGTTTCATCATGTGCAGCAGTTAAAGACCTTGGAGTGATTATTGACTCCAGTCTATCATTTGATGCTCATGTAGATAATATTACTAGGATAGTCTTCTTTCATCTCAGGAATATTTCTAAGATAAGAAATATATTGTCACTACATGATGCGGAAATACTAGTTCATGCTTTCGTCACCTCTAGATTAGATTACTGTAATGCCTTACTGTCTGGATGTTCCAGTAGAGGCATAAACAAACTTCCAGTTAGTCCAGAATGCAGCTGCTAGAGTCCTAACTAGAACCAGAAGATACGACCACATCACACCAACATTATCCACACTGCATTGTCTCCCAGTGAAATCCCACATTAACTATAAAATACTTTTATTAGCCTATAAAGCACTAAACGGTCTCACGCCACAGTATCTAAGCGTCCTTTTTGTTTTCTATGATCCGCCACGCCTACTCAGATCAAAGGATGCAGGCTATCTGCTGGTACCTGGAATAGTGAAGGCCACAGCAGGGGGAGAGCTTTCTCTCATAGAGCCCCACAGTTATGGAACAGTCTTCCTATTAGTGTTCGGGACTCAGACACCGTCTCAGTGTTTAAGTCTAGACTTAAAACGTATTTGTTTACTCAAGCCTATCCTGACTAGACTTTCTGTTACTCTAAGCACAGTCCTAATCATCTTTTCTCTCCCTCTCTCCTTCTGTCGAGCCCCACACGATTTTATGGAGATACTAGAGATCCTGATCCTCTCTGCCTCTGGATGGAGCTCAAATCTACTCCAATTCCAGACTGCTGGGACTACGGCTGCTCCTAAGGCCATACAGACTTCATATAAATCCATAATGAACTTTTTCACACTATCTGTTGTTACCCAGATGAGGACGGGTTCCCTTCTGAGTCGGGTTCCTCTCAAGGTTTCTTCCGCTTAAAACATCTTAGGGAGTTTTTCCTCACCACCGTCGCCACTCAGTGTCTCGCTCAGTTGGGATAAATTCGCACCTTTAATATCTGTACACCGTGTTGATATTTCTGTAAAGCTGCTTTGAGACGATGTCTATTGTAAAAAGCGCTATACAGATAAAAAAAAACTGAATTGAATTAAAAGCAGAGCCCATGCGCTCGCCAGCACATTTTCATACATCTGTTGCTCTCCTCAGCCACATGCTCCAGATGTTTAATTCGAGTCATGTGTCCATGGAGAATTAAATAGGAAGAGGGAGATGGAGGGAGATGGAGGGAGAGAGACATAGGAGAATAAAGAAAGGTTGGAGAAGGATTGAATGTTCATAGCTGCTGTAATGCAAGTGATAAAAAGTGTAATGAATGAAACATTGTAATTGGAAAGGATTAGGATTAGGGTTAGAGTTAGGGGTAGGGTTAGGGTTTAGGGATAGGGTTAGGGTTGTGGTGGTGTAAGAGTTAGGGGTAGGGTTAGAGTTAGGGGTAGGGTTAGGGTTAGGGTTAGGGGTAGGGGTAGGGTTAGAGTTAGGGGTAGGGTTAGAGTTAGGGTTGTGGTGGTGTAAGAGTTAGGGGTAGGGTTAGGGTTGTGGTGGTGTAAGAGTTAGGGGTAGGGTTAGAGTTAGGGGTAGGGTTAGGGTTAGGGGTAGGGTTGTGGTGGTGTAAGAGTTAGGGGTAGGGTTAGAGTTAGGGGTAGGGTTAGGGTTGTGGTGGTGTAAGAGTTAGGGGTAGGGTTAGAGTTAGGGGTAGGGTTAGGGTTGTGGTGGTGTAAGGGGTTGGGGTTAGGGGTAGGGTTAGGGTTGTGGTGGTGTAAGAGTTAGGGTTAGGGTTAGAGTTAGGGGTAGGGTTAGAGTTAGGGGTAGAGTTAGGGTTGTGGTGGTGTAAGGGGTTGGGATTAGGGGTAGGGTTAGAGTTAGGGTTGTGGTGGTGTAAGAGTTAGGGTTAGGGTTAGAGTTAGGGGTAGGGTTAGGGTTGTGGTGGTGTAAGAGTTAGGGGTAGGGTTAGAGTTAGGGGTAGGGTTAGGGTTGTGGTGGTGTAAGGGGTTGGGGTTAGGGGTAGGGTTAGGGTTGTGGTGGTGTAAGAGTTAGGGTTAGGGTTAGAGTTAGGGGTAGGGTTAGAGTTAGGGGTAGAGTTAGGGTTGTGGTGGTGTAAGGGGTTGGGATTAGGGGTAGGGTTAGAGTTAGGGTTGTGGTGGTGTAAGAGTTAGGGTTAGGGTTAGAGTTAGGGGTAGGGTTAGAGTTAGGGGTAGGGTTAGAGTTAGGGTTGTGGTGGTGTAAGAGTTAGGGTTAGGGTTGTGGTGGTGTAAGGGGAATAGAACACTCGGTGACGTGCTGTTCTCAGAAACGTGTGCTGGATAATTCGGATTATCCGGGCCGCATCACTCCTCCACACCGTGTCCCGGTCATTTAGCTCTAACGAGCGGAGTATTAATGTGATCAGAACACACCCACCTGATGAAATTGTCTCCCTTCACGTTGGGTCCGACCACCTCCATACTGCTGGTGTAGACCAGGTGCTGAATCCCGAGCTCCTTACACGCATTAATCACGTTCTCTGTTCCTGTAGGTGAGAGCGGAGACAGAAACGACACGTGAGCTCACGTTCCTGTGCTTTCACACAAGTCTGACTTTTCCCTCAGTTTCTGACGGATCATTAAACAGACGAGACATTACCGGAGCCAATCAGCAGATCATTCATTTACTTAAGAAATGAAGAAACGTGCAATATTACATTATTAGAAAAGAAAAATATATCAGCTATCGCCAACATGGGGGAATTTATCCATATTTCATCTATCTAAATCTATCTAATAGATTATCTAATCTAAATCTATCTAAATATATTAAGCAGATCATTGATCTGCTTAATATATTTATTATATATACACACACACACACACACACACACACACACACACACACACACACACACATTTCTATACAAATAAAACTGATGAGAACCCTGACCTCAGTTTAGCTAGGTTTCTGCAGGAGATATTTTTGCATGCTAAGGTATTTATTTTTGCAGCGTCCTCTACAGAGAGGTTTGTGTAGAAGGTAAAATCGTCCAAAACGATGGAACACTTGCTGGAAAGTCGGTTTTTAAAACATCACCCTGTGAGAGAATCCCATTCCAGAATATAAAATAAATAAACATCTCCTTTGTAAGACAGTTCTTGAACGTTCTCGGATTCCCTCGACTTCAATGGTTCTGCAGCACGGATTTTTACATTAACGCTGCATGTTTGAGTTCCTTCTGCAGTCTGGTGGAGTTCTGGAGTCCATCCAGGACATTTATTTGACCTATCGTTTTCCTCCATCTTCCAGAAAGTTCTCGCATATCTCCGAGGCATGTCTCAGCTCCTTTTCTTCTTTAAAAAAACCTGACCCGGTTCAGCAGGGAGCTATGACAGATGTTATGATGTTATAAATGTTGGATGAGATAGTTATGACCCTGGCCAAGATCTTCCTCAGCGTCATCAGTTAAGAATCTCAGCACAATACCACACCATGGTTTTTTGTTTTTTTACTTCATGAGTGCATGGCAAATAAAGACTTATCCTTTTGTTTTTTAAGACTTTAGACTTTCGTCTTTGTAAGTCTCTTATTTTTACTGGCAGCAGCCCAAAACTCTAAACAAGCCTCCTCCGATCCCGGATCCGTCCTCCTCCTATGGGCTTTTATTCCTATAAAGGAGAAGATAACTAGAAGTAAGAACTAATACAAACCCGAATAAGTGTGTGATGGGGCGGAGTTACTGTTACCACCCGGAAGAGGAGTATTCTCCCCGGAGAGTTTTATTCCTCTTACACCACAGCAATGTACCAACAATTACAATTTATTTATTAAACAACAACAACAACAACAACAACATACGTTTATCCGTCTATAGTTACATTAAATGTTTGAGAAATTAGTTACTTCCTGTTCTCACTTACATTACAGCAGCTATAAACACTCGTTTCTTCACCAATCTCTCTCTATTCCCTCTCCCTCTCTCTATTCCCTCTCTCCCCCTCTCTCTATTCCCTCTCTCTCTCCCCCCTCTCTCTATTCCCTCTCTCTCTCTCTATTCCCTCTCCCTCTCTCTATTCCCTCTCTCTCTCCCCCTCTCTCTATTCCCTCCCCCTCTCTCTATTCCCTCTCCCTCTCTCTATTCCCTCTCTCTCTCTCTATTCCCTCTCTCTCTCCCCTCTCTCTATTCCCTCTCCCTCTCTCTATTCCCTCTCTCTCTCTCTATTCCCTCTCTCTCTATTCCCTCTCCCTCTCTCTCTCCCCCTCTCTCTATTCCCTCTCCCTCTCTCTATTCCCTCTCCCTCTCTCTATTCCTCTCTCTCTCTCTATTCCCTCTCTCTCTATTCCCTCTCCTCTCTCTCTCCCCTCTCTCTATTCCCTCTCCCTCTCTCTATTCCCTCTCTCTCTCCCCCTCTCTCTATTCCCTCTCCCTCTCTCTATTCCCTCTCCCTCTCTCTATTCCCTCTCTCTCTCTCTATTCCCTCTCTCTCTATTCCCTCTCCCTCTCTCTCTCCCCCTCTCTCTATTCCCTCTCCCTCTCTCTCTCCCCCTCTCTCTATTCCCTCTCCCTCTCTCTATTCCCTCTCTCTCCCCCTCTCTCTATTCCCTCCCCCTCTCTCTATTCCCTCTCCCTCTCTCTATTCCCTCTCTCTCTCTCTATTCCCTCTCTCTCTCCCCCTCTCTCTATTCCCTCTCCCTCTCTCTATTCCCTCTCTCTCTCTCTATTCCCTCTCTCTCTATTCCCTCTCCCTCTCTCTCTCCCCTCTCTCTATTCCCTCTCCCTCTCTCTATTCCCTCTCCCTCTCTCTATTCCCTCTCTCTCTCTCTATTCCCTCTCTCTCTATTCCCTCTCCCTCTCTCTCTCCCCCTCTCTCTATTCCCTCTCCCTCTCTCTCTCCCCCTCTCTCTATTCCCTCTCCCTCTCTCTATTCCCTCTCTCTCCCCCTCTCTCTATTCCCTCTCTGTCCCCCTCTCTCTATTCCCTCTCCCTCTCTCTATTCCCTCTCTCTCCCCCCTCTCTCTATTCCCTCTCTCTCTCTCTCTATTCCCTCTCTCTCTCTCTATTCCCTCTCTCTCTCCCCCCTCTCTCTATTCCCTCTCTCTCTCTCTCTATTCCCTCTCTCTCTCTCTCTATTCCCTCTCTCTCTCTCTCTATTCCCTCTCTCTCTCTCTATTCCCTCTCCCTCTCTCTATTCCCTCTCTCTCTCCCCTCTCTCTATTCCCTCTCTCTCTCCCCCCTCTCTCTATTCCTCTCTCTCTCTCTATTCCCTCTCCCTCTCTCTATTCCCTCTCCCTCTCTCTATTCCCTCTCCCTCTCTCTATTCCCTCTCTCTCTCCCCCCTCTCTCTATTCCTCTCTCTCCCCCTCTCTCTATTCCCTCTCTCTCCCCCTCTCTCTATTCCCTCTCCCTCTCTCTATTCCCTCTCTCTCTCCCCCTCTCTCTATTCCTCTCCCTCTCTCTATTCCCTCTCTCTCTCTCTATTCCCTCTCTCTCTCCCCCCTCTCTCTATTCCCTCTCTCTCTCTCTATTCCCTCTCCCTCTCTCTATTCCCTCTCTCTCTCTCTATTTCCCTCTCTCTCTCTCTATTCCCTCTCCCTCTCTCTATTCCCTCTCTCTCTCTCTCTATTCCCTCTCTCTCTCCCCCCTCTCTCTATTCCCTCTCTCTCTCTCTATTCCCTCTCCCTCTCTCTATTCCCTCTCTCTCTCTCTATTCCCTCTCCCTCTCTCTCTCCCCCCTCTCTCTATTCCCTCTCTCTCTCTCTATTCCCTCTCCCTCTCTCTATTCCCTCTCTCTCTCTCTATTCCCTCTCCCTCTCTCTATTCCCTCTCCATCTCTCTATTCCCTCTCTCTCTCTATTCCCTCTCTATTCCCTCTCCCTCTCTCTATTCCCTCTCCCTCTCTCTATTCCCTCTCCCTCTCTCTATTCCCTCTCTCTCTCTCCCTCTCTCTATTCCCTCTCTCTCTCTCTATTCCCTCTCCCTCTCTCTATTCCCTCTCTCTCTCTCCCCCTCTCTCTATTCCCTCTCTCTCTCTCTATTCCCTCTCTCTCTCTCTCTCTCTCTCTCTATTCCCTCTCCCTCTCTCTATTCCCTCTCTCTCTCTCTCCCCCTCTCTCTATTCCCTCTCCCTCTCTCTATTCCCTCTCCCTCTCTCTATTCCCTCTCCCTCTCTCTATTCCCTCTCTCTATTCCTCTCCCTCTCTCTATTCCCTCTCTCTCTCTCTATTCCCTCTCTCTCTCTCTATTCCCTCTCCCTCTCTCTATTCCCTCTCTCTCTCTATTCCCTCTCCCTCTCTCTATTCCCTCTCCCTCTCTCTATTCCCTCTCCCTCTCTCTATTCCCTCTCCCTATTCCCTCTCCCTCTCTCTATTCCCTCTCCCTCTCTCTATTCCCTCTCCCTCTCTCTATTCCCTCTCTCTCTCTCTATTCCCTCTCCCTCTCTCTATTCCCTCTCTCTCTCTATTCCCTCTCTATTCCCTCTCCCTCTCTCTATTCCCTCTCCCTCTCTCTATTCCCTCTCCCTCTCTCTATTCCCTCTCTATTCCCTCTCCCTCTCTCTATTCCCTCTCCCTCTCTCTATTCCCTCTCTCTCTCTCTATTCCCTCTCTCTCTCTCTATTCCCTCTCCCTCTCTCTATTCCCTCTCCCTCTCTCTATTCCCTCTCTCTCTCTCTATTCCCTCTCCCTCTCTCTATTCCCTCTCCCTCTCTCTATTCCCTCTCTCTCTCTTCCCTCTCCCTCTCTCTATTCCCTCTCCCTCTCTCTATTCCCTCTCTCTCTCTCTATTCCCTCTCCCTCTCTCTATTCCCTCTCCCTCTCTCTATTCCCTCTCTCTCTCTTCCCTCTCCCTCTCTCTATTCCCTCTCCCTCTCTCTATTCCCTCTCTCTCTCTCCCTCTCTCTATTCCCTCTCTCTCTCTCTATTCCCTCTCCCTCTCTCTATTCCCTCTCTCTCTCTCTCCCCTCTCTCTATTCCCTCTCTCTCTCTCTATTCCCTCTCTCTCTCTCTATTCCCTCTTTCTCTCTCTCTCTCTATTCCCTCTCCCTCTCTCTATTCCCTCTCTCTCTCTCCCCCTCTCTCTATTCCCTCTCCCTCTCTCTATTCCCTCTCCCTCTCTCTATTCCCTCTCTCTATTCCCTCTCCCTCTCTCTATTCCCTCTCTCTATTCCCTCTCTCTCTCTCTATTCCCTCTCCCTCTCTCTCTCCCCCCTCTCTCTATTCCCTCTCTCTCTCTCTATTCCCTCTCCCTCTCTCTATTCCCTCTCTCTCTCTCTATTCCCTCTCTCTCTCTCTATTCCCTCTCTCTCTCTCTATTCCCTCTCTCTCTCTATTCCCTCTCTCTCTCTCTATTCCCTCTCCCTCTCTCTATTCCCTCTCCCTCTCTCTATTCCCTCTCTCTCTCTATTCCCTCTCTCTCTCTCTATTCCCTCTCCCTCTCTCTGTTCCCTCTCCCTCTCTCTATTCCCTCTCCCTCTCTCTATTCCCTCTCTCTCTCTCTATTCCCTCTCTCTCTCTCTATTCCCTCTCCCTCTCTCTATTCCCTCTCCCTCTCTCTATTCCCTCTCTCTCTCTATTCCCTCTCTCTCTCTCTATTCCCTCTCCCTCTCTCTGTTCCCTCTCCCTCTCTCTATTCCCTCTCTCTCTCTCTCTCTATTCCCTCTCCCTCTCTCTATTCCCTCTCCCTCTCTCTATTCCCTCTCTATTCCCTCTCCCTCTCTCTATTCCCTCTCCCTCTCTCTCTTCCCTCTCTCTCTCTTCCCTCTCCCTCTCTCTATTCCCTCTCTCTCTCTCCCTCTCTCTCTTCCCTCTCTCTCTCTTCCCTCTCCCTCTCTCTATTCCCTCTCCCTCTCTCTATTCCCTCTCTCTCTCTCCCTCTCTCTATTCCCTCTCTCTCTCTCTATTCCCTCTCCCTCTCTCTATTCCCTCTCCCTCTCTCTCCCCCTCTCTCTATTCCCTCTCTCTCTCTCTATTCCCTCTCTCTCTCTCTCTCTCTATTCCCTCTCCCTCTCTCTATTCCCTCTCTCTCTCTCTCCCCCTCTCTCTATTCCCTCTCTATTCCCTCTCCCTCTCTCTATTCCCTCTCCCTCTCTCTCTTCCCTCTCTCTCTCTTCCCTCTCCCTCTCTCTATTCCCTCTCTCTCTCTCCCTCTCTCTCTTCCCTCTCTCTCTCTTCCCTCTCCCTCTCTCTATTCCCTCTCCCTCTCTCTATTCCCTCTCTCTCTCTCCCTCTCTCTATTCCCTCTCTCTCTCTCTATTCCCTCTCCCTCTCTCTATTCCCTCTCTCTCTCTCTCCCCCTCTCTCTATTCCCTCTCTCTCTCTCTATTCCCTCTCTCTCTCTCTCTCTCTATTCCCTCTCCCTCTCTCTATTCCCTCTCTCTCTCTCTCCCCCTCTCTCTATTCCCTCTCCCTCTCTCTATTCCCTCTCCCTCTCTCTATTCCCTCTCTCTATTCCCTCTCCCTCTCTCTATTCCCTCTCTCTCTCTCTCCCCCTCTCTCTATTCCCTCTCCCTCTCTCTATTCCCTCTCTCTCTCTCTCCCCCTCTCTCTATTCCCTCTCTCTCTCTATTCCCTCTCTCTCTCTCTCCCCCTCTCTCTATTCCCTCTCTCTCTCTATTCCCTCTCTCTCTCTCTCTCTCTCTATTCCCTCTCCCTCTCTCTATTCCCTCTCCCTCTCTATTCCCTCTCTCTCTCTATTCCCTCTCTCTATTCCCTCTCTCTATTCCCTCTCTCTCTCTCTCTCCCCCTCTCTCTATTCCCCCCTCACTGTCTCTTTATTCTCTTTCTCTCTCTTTATTCCTCCTCTTTCTCTCTATTCCCTCTCTCTTTATTCCCCCTCTCTCTATTCCCCCCTCACTGTCTCTTTATTCTCTTTCTCTCTCTTTATTCCTCCTCTTTCTCTCTATTCCCTCTCTCTTTATTCCCCCTCTCTCTATTCCCCCTCTCACTCTCTCTCTCTCTTTATTCCCTCTCTCTTTTCCCTCTCTCTCTCTCTCCCCCTCTCTCTATCCCCCCTCTCACTGTCTCTTTATTCTCTTTCTCTCTCTTTATTCCTCCTCTTTCTCTCTATTCTCTCTCTCTCTTTCCTCTCTCTATTCCCCCTCTCTTTATTCCCCCTCTCACTCTCTCTCTCTCTCTCTCTCTCTCTCTCTCTCTCTCTCTATTCCCTCTCTCAAAGTTAATTTAAAAAAAGAATAACTGCATAAACACGTCCTCTTCTGAATATATCGGAAAAGCTAAAGTTACAGCTTTATCCTCTGTTACAAAGCGCCGACACTGGAGACTCCTTCCATAAACGTTGCATAAAAACTTTGCCCCTCAGCCACGCGTTCGAGACATTTAATACGAGTCATATGTCCATGAAGAATTAAAGGAAAAGAAGAAGCGTGAGGGAGCGAGGGAGGAAGGAAGCGAGGGAGGGAGGGAGGGAGCGAGGGAGGGAGTGCAGGAGGTTGAAATATTTATGAGGAGATTTATTTTTTAGTGTTGTTGTTGTTGGAGAGAAAACTGATTTAATTTAACACGGTTTCAAGATAAACAGCTGCTTTTCTGTTTCTGTGTGCAGGACTCGTAGAAAAATATGGAGTGGGATTTAAAGGCGTTTTAATTCAGTCATGGAGTCAGAAATAAAGTGTCTGTTTTACCTCGACGCCGCTTTTAAGCGTGTGATGTTGAGTATATAAACACGCAACATCCTTTCATCCTTTCATCTGGTCCTCGCAGAGGGGAGTCGTAAACCATCGATCGGAAAACTTCCTGCATTAGTGAACTCTCAGTAAGATGAATACGCTGGCTCTCTGACTCCCTCTCTCCCCTTTATCCGACTCCCCCCTCCCCTTTATCCGACCCCCCCTCCCCTTTATCCGACCCCCCCTCCCCTCCCCTTTATCCGACTCCCCCCTCCCCTTTATCCGACTCCCCCCTCCCCTTTATCCAACTCCCCCCCTCCCCTTTATCCGACCCCCCTCCCCTCCCCTTTATCCGACTCCCCTCCCCTCCCCTTTATCCGACTCCCCCCTCCCCTTTATCCGACCCCCCCTCCCCTTTATCCGACTCCCCCCCTCCCCTTTATCCGACCCCCCCCCTTTATCCGACTCCAACTCTCCCCTTTATCCGACCCCCCCCCTTATCCCACTCCCCCCCTCCCCTTTATCCGACTCCCCCCTCCCCTTTATCCGACTCCCCCCTTCCCCTTTATCCGACTCCAACTCTCCCCTTTATCCGACTCCCCCTCTCCCCTCTATCCGACTCCAACTCTCCCCTTTATCCGACTCCCCTTCCCCTTTGTCCGACTCCCCTTCCCCTTTGTCCGACTCCCCCCCTCCCCTTTGTCCGACTCCAACTCTCCCCTTTGTCCGACTCCCCCCCTCCCCTTTATCCGACTCCCCCTTCCCCTTTATCCTACTCCCCCTTCCCCTTTATCCGACTCCCCCCCTCCCCTTTATCCGACCCCCCCTCCCCTTTATCCGACTCCCCCTCTGCCCTTTATCCGACTCCCCCCCTCCCTCCTTTACCCGACTCCCCCCTCCCTCCTTTATCCGACTCCCCCCTCCCTCCTTTATCCGACTCCCCCTCTCCTTTATCCGACTCCCCCTGTCCCCTTTATCCGACTCCCCCTCTCCCCTTTATCCGACTCCCCCTCTCCCCTTTATCCGACTCCCCCCCCTCCTTTATCCGACCCCCCCCCCTTTATCCGACTCCCCCCCTCCCCTTTATCCGACTCCCCCCCTCTCCTTTATCCGACTCCCCCTCTCCCCTTTATCCGACTCCCCCTCTCCCCTTTATCCGACTCCCCCTCTCCCCTTTATCCGACTCCCCCCCCTTTATCCGACTCCCCCTCCCTCCTTTATCCGACTCCCCCTCTCCCCTTTATCCGACTCCCCCTCTCCTCTCTGAACGCTCCGCTCTCTCTAAACGCAGCTTGCGTTGTGCCAGTGTAAACACAGCGAGTGCAGAGGAACACAAGCGAGACCAGCGGCGAGAGGTCTAACCCCACTTCAGGAGACGAGGTGAACGTGTCGTGTGTGCTGGAACGCAGCTTTTTACGAGGAGGATCGTTCTGATAAACACTGGAATGAAGACAGATGTGTTGCTCTTCTAAGTGTTTCTAATAGCCCTGTTCAGACGGAATTCTATGATTTGGTCGCCGTCTGATTCAACTATGATTGGATCACCGTCTGATCCCAGAGAACTCGATCAGATGACTGAATGCTTAGATTCAATGTTCTGCTACAAACTAGATAAGATAGCGCCACTTAAAAGAGAAATAATTAGAGAGAAAAAGCTAGCACCCTGGTAAAACATTCACTCACACACACACTCACACACTCACACACACCTTAAAACAAACCACTCGACTATTAGAACGTAAATGCTATCAAATCAAACTGGTAATATTTCAAACAGCATGGAAGGAGAGCCTCCTGAACTACAGACGATCTCGGAGTGCTGCTAGATCAGTCTCTCTCTCCACATTAACTGAAGATTCTTATTCAATACTTTAGCCAAATTAACTCGGAATAAAACCACCACAGAAACACGCACACAATCACAATCACTACACAGCAGCGAGGACCTCATGAAAATATTACACAAAAAAAATCTGAGTATTAATATAAAAGCAGACAGTTTTATAACTAACCCTGGAGATAATAATATAACTATCAGATCAGCTTGTATTCTAGATCCCTTACCTACAGGTTCCTTCAAACAGATTATTCCAGAAGTAATCACACCCCTTCTAAAAATAATCAGTTCTTCCTATGTACCTAAATCATTTAAATTAGTAGTTATTAAACCCCTGATTAAAAAACCTGACCTCGACCCCTGTGACCTGTCCAGCTATAGACCGATATCAAATCTCCCCTTCACCTCCAAGATCTCAGAAAAGGTTGTACACAGCAGCTCTGCTCGTACTTACATAGGAATAACATTCATGAGTCAAGGTTTAAACCTCATCATAGCACAGAGACAGCGTCAGTTAAAGTAGTAAACGACCTTCTACTGACCTCTGATCAGGGTTGTGTCTCGCTGCTTGTGTTACTGGACCTTAGTGCAGCTTTTGAGACTATAGATCATACTATTCTCCTTGATAGATTAGAAAGTGTTGTTGGCATTAAGGGAACAGTCCTCTCCTGGCTCAGGTCTTATTAGTTATCAGTTCATAGATATAAACGGAGACGTCTCCATGCATACTGGAGGTAAGGTTTGGTGTTCCACAAGGTTCTATTTTAGGCCCACTGCTTTTTACTTTATATATGCTACCTCTGGTATTATACTGGTACCACTTAAACACCATAAAGATGCTCTGGACCTCAGTTCATATGAACAGTTATGCTGTGACAGCTTTAGCACTACAGTTACCACAAACAGTTCTGCACTCGAGTCTCCATCAGTGAACAGTGGAGAAGTTCAACACAACAGACTTCCTGTAGAAACTGTAATGAATTTCCTGCTTACACAACTGCACTATTAGCATATTTACAGAAGGGGTGTATGTATTTATAATCGCACTATCCGGTGTCACCCAGATGATGACGAGTTTCCTTCTGAGTCTGGTTCCTCTCAAGGTTCCTTCCTCATATCGTCTCAGGGAGTTTTTCTCACCACCGTCACCTCTGGCTGCTCATTAGAGATAAATTCATACGTTTATAATCGATATCCTGAATGTATATATTTCTGTACCGCTGCTCTGGGACAATGTCCACTGTTAAACGCGCTACACACACAACACTGAATTGAATTCTCTCTGTGCGACGTCTGTACAAACATGTTGAACATTTCCTTCGTGATAAATCTCACTTTATTTTGTACCTCCCTTGTATTGACGCGGGAGGTACGAATTCCTGGAAGTTGTTTTGTCCAAGAACCTTAAGGACTGTCACGCATGGCCTTGTTTCTTTACAAAGACTATAAACAGGAAATATGTGAAGCTTTTTAGATCATTCAGTTCTATGTAATTCCTGTACTCATTAACTCCAGAAGACAAATGTCCCGGCTGCAGCCTTTCATCAGGGACAGGGCGGAGAGAACATACGGGTTCCACCTCAGATGCAGGAATAGAGGTGGAAAACAACATAAGAAGATCATATAGAAAGATAACGAAAGCACATCTAAAAACTAAACTAAATAAAGGGAGAAAACATTGCATCGAAGATCTTATCTCTCTACTCTGTTCAATTACTTTCTTCAGTCATGTACAGTGCCTTGCAAAAGTATTCACCCCCTCTTGGCGTTTATCCTGTTTTGTAATGGACCTACGAGACTGAAAAGTTGTGTGTGTGTGTGTGAATGTTTTCACGCCCTTTGAGGTGGTATGAAACCCATAATTAAGATCTGGTCCAACCAATTAACTTCGGAAGTCACCTGTGTGTGTTTGCAATCAGAGTGTCACATGACCTGTCAGTATAGATCTGAAAAGCCCTGGAGTCTTCAGCACCACTAAGCAAGTGACATGAAGACCAAAGAGCTCACCAAACAGGTCACAGAAAAAGAATAGATTAGGGTTGGGTATCCAAAACTCTCAACATTGCACAGAGAAAATCCATTATAATCCATTATGGCACCACTATAAGCCTGACAAGAGAAGGCCACGCCCGCCAAAACTCACAGACCAGGCACGCAAGGAAGGCATTAATCAGAGATTCAACAAAGACACTGAAGGAGCTGCAAAGATCCACAGCGGAGATGAGAGGGTCTGTGAATAGGACCAGTTTAAGCCGTACCCTCACAAAGCTGGGCTTTATGGTAAAGTGGCCAGAAAAAAAGCCATTGCTTAGAGGAAAAAAAAGAAAAAAGAAAACATGTTCTTGACTCTCCACACACATGGAATAAGGGTCTCTGGTGAAATGAAAATGAAATTGAACTTTTTGGTGCGAACCCAACACTTCTCATCACCCAGAGAACACCACACCCTTCCCACCCTGTGGGGATTGGCGAGGACTGGAAATCTAAATACAGGACAATTCTCAAGTCTGCCAGAGATTTGAGACTGGGATGGAGGTTACACTGGAGTGGCTTAAAGGGACATATTTAAATGTCTTGGAATGGCCTAGTCAAAGTCCTCAGTCTGGAAATCTGTGGCATGACAGTTTTGCATTGAAGAATGGGCAAAAAACCCCAGTGGCTAGATGTGGCTAGGCATGTTGTGTGTAAATCACCCCCCCCCCCCCCAATAAATAAGTAAATAAATAAATAAATAAAAATCCATTTTAGCTCCAGGTTGTAATGCAACAAAACAGGAAAAAAAACACCAAAGGGTATCTACAGTGCTTCTGCAAGGCTCTGTAGAAACAAAAAAAACAAAAACAGATATTTAGCTTTTAAGCAATAAACATCGTTATCATCAAACTGTTTTATTTATAGCCAGAACAACCGAATTAGGAGACGTGTAATGATGCCAGGCGCCGGAGAGAGACGTGAAGCCCGAAACAACGAAACAAAACCTGTTTCCAATGTCGAAGTGTAACGAGGAACACGTTCCAGTTTATTCTGAATCGTTCAGCTGGATGAATGTAAATAATCTGGATTCAGTTACTCAAGTTATTTCATTTGTACACACACACACACACACACACACACACACACACACACACACACACACACACACACACACACTGTTTGTAAGGGCCTTCCATTGATATAATAATTAAAACAGATAATTAAGGTCACGCTGCTCCTGAATCGAACCCTAACCTTAACCTCAGGAAACTTTTCAGCTCTTTTAGATCAAAACTTTCATGTCCTTGTGGGGACATACAGTATGGTCCTCGCCAAGATATAAAATCAAGACAACACCCCTGCACACACACACACACACACACACACACACACACACACACACGTTTGGATCACAATTGTCTAATTCAGGCCTTCATGCAGCTAGGCAATCCATCAGCACGTCTTCAGTCACCCGACGGAATTTCTTTGGAAGTTCCTGCTGTATCATATAGCCAACCTCCTACAGTGCTAAAAGGTGATGAAATTTACCATCATCATCAAGGTGCCAGCTGTCGGCCACAGAGTGACGCTCCAGGAAGGGAGTGGTGGCAGGGTTGTGCAGAGGAAATACATGGGTCGAGCTATTTACTGGCAGGAAAGCTGAATTTGATACGTAGGCTTGCGACACAGTCATAAAATCTGGCCTTGAGTGAAATTCGTTACTAAACATTTTGTTGGCCATATTACCGCCAGGCCCACATCCCAGGGAACTCGGGGACCAAGGCAGGGAACACCCAGCGTGGCGTGCCAACCCATCACAAGGCGCAATCTCTCACACACACACACACACACACACACACACACACACACACACACACACACACACTACTGACAATTTGGAAATGCCAATCAGTCCACAGAGCATGTCTTTGGACTGGGGGAGGAAGTCGGAGTAAACCGCTGAAGCACAGGAAGAAGATGCAAGCCCGGAAGTGTGAGGCAAATGTGCTAACCACTAAACCTGGAGGCCCGTGTCCCCACGGTGATGATAATATCATCTGGAAACCCCAAAAACTGTGCGTCAGTCATTCTCTCACCACTCTTATTCCCAATACCTGTAGCGGCTTGTCCGTAGGCGTATCCGTATCAGCAGTTCAACAAACTTTCAACTTCATTAACCGTCCTAGTTAGGACTTCTTTTGAGTCAGCGACGATGTAAATAACCTCATTATTTTACAGTGTGTTGATTTCCTGATACTTTCTAGATGTTGTGTAACAGTGGTGCAGCACACACACTGCTCTCTGCTCCATTCAGCTCCACAGAGTAATTATTGCACCTAGTGGTCAAACATGGAAACTGCAACAAGCGCTAATAAATAAAGGCTCACTGGGGCAGGAGTCACGCTGCCCCATGCTCCGGGGAGGAGTAGCGGAGAGGACAGTTAATGTCAGGGTTGCCAGATTGGGCTAGTTTAAGAATTCTCTGCAACCAACAAGATCTTGTTTTATAGTAAATTATCAGAATTTAATTTAATACATTTCCACAAACAAAGACAAAGTGTAAGTGCAGGCAGTTTGTGTATGCAGGGGACGATTTAATGATTTAGCCAAGGGCCCGAGGCAAAATATAGGAATGGGGCCCTCATTTCAGTGATTTAACATCAACATTTACATTTTCAGCATACTTTAATTAGCATGAATAATTAAAAATCTAAATAATTTGCATTTTTGGGGGGCCCTTGGCTTCTGGGAGCCCAAGTCCGCCCCTGTGTGTATGACTTATAGAATCATTTATCTTGTAAGGGGGATTATTGAGTGGATAATGTCTGTATATCAGAGATGCATGAAGTACAGCCAAGCAAAGGTTGATGTAAAAGAGGAAAATATGTCACCCTTTTCCAATTCCTGGATTGTTGGGGTAGTTACAGGTCTTTTTTGTGGAGGCGATGAAATCTGGCAACCCTGGTTAATATTATCTCAAACACAGTTGAACAGAAGTATTGTATTACTCGATCACTATTAAAATTCACTAGACGGTAGCCTATAGCATACGTCGAGTGTGAAATCCTCTCCACATCATTTTGTACGAGTCAACGTCATTATTAACGTCGTCCCGCGACACCAAGATCTATACTCATGAGCCGCTGCTTCAAGTGTCAAAGCATCCTGTTTATTTCTAATGCATTTCACACTTACCCAGAGGAGCTCGTACATCAAGGGTCTAAATCCTCGTCCTGAAGAAGAACTAAACTAAAGCGTGCTTGTCTTGGACACTCCGTGCTGCTAGGGGGCGCTGTCTGAGTAATTCTGAGGTGGTGATGCGAACGAATGGAGAACGGATAAATAAAACAGCGGCGGTGACGCGAGATGTTTTGGTTTATTTTTGAAAAGGAAAATAATTT